>NC_041339.1:19644183-19866683 GCF_004354835.1 Perca flavescens | reverse complement strand
TGCCCTTTACCCAAAGCGTCAGATGTTTCCATGATCAGACTCCTCCTCCTTCTCCTCCGTTCTCCACCATTCTCCGTCTTCTGCACCTCCTGTACTCCAAATATAGCCCATATATTTGTATATGTGGTTGGTAACTGTTCTAAATCAAAGCCTGCTCTACTCCCCTCTTCCTCCTCAGTGTGGGGAGGGGGTGTTGGTTGTTGGCCTCTCAGCTGCCACCACCTGTCAACCTCCTTGACACACTTCCACAGCAGCTATGACACTGCTCGGAGAGGACCAGGTGTCTCTCACTCCCCCCCCCTTCCACTCACCCTCAATGTAATTGATGTTTCTGTATTATAATCGTCATACACTTTGTTATCCGTTGCCTTTTGATGATTGCTGTGCATGTTTAGTTCAACCCTCTAGCAACGTCTGACTCGGTCTCACTGATAGAAATTTTGTCAGACTCTCTTTAAGAGACAATTCTTGCTGCCATCCATTTTGGGTCTTTGATGTGACAACGGGCATGTATGTATCTGCCGTCATCTCCATACCAGTCCAGTGATCTCATTTGGCGGGTACCGTCAGACGTGAAGCCAGTGGGCAAAATAACAATGTCAGGGATAAACTATGATCCTGTTTCTCATGAGTCATTACACGACTTTAGGCTGGAGTGGAGAACGGAAAACTCTGTACGGAGAGTGATTTAAAGAGAACAGGCTCTCTCTAGATTTTGGTTCAAAAAGTTTGAAACAAAATGATTAGTTAGGTAATCAATAAGCTGATTGACAGAAAATGTCTTCATATAACCCAGGATGATGTCTTTACATGCCTTATTTTGTATGACAAACAGCCCCCCAAAAAACATTTAGCAGAAAACTAGCTGGCAAAAACAATTAATCAATTATTAAAATAAGTGGGGTTCATTTGCTCCATTGTAATTAAATGTCTTTAGGCTTTGGACTGTTAAGGCTCTGACACACCAACCCGACGGCCGACCTTCGGCAGAAAAGGCCAGCTGGACTGACTGCCTCCCTGAGTTGGTCAGAAAAGTGCCTCGGAACACACCGAAGCGACGCCGACTTGAGCGTACATTCTGCGCGTGCGCGAGACATAATACTTTTCCATAACAGCAGGCGGCGCTAATTTGTATTGTCGCCCAAAACATGAAAACCGGCAGCTGATTGGATGAACGCGTCACGTGGGTCTGGCTTCTCCCGGATTTTACAACCGAGCATAATGGCGGCTCGTTCAGAATACGAGCTCGTATTTTATGAAGACAGTTCACCGAAATGCGCTTCATTTCAGATCGACAAAGGTCAGTTTAAAAGATTTTCGTCAGATTTTGAGAGCCATTAGTCACGCTCATCCCGCTCGTCATTTCCGGGTTAGCACTCCACCAATCAGATTGGCCATTGAGTCCGACTGCCTGCCTTCCTATTCAACATGTCAAATCGGCCCAAATGACGACGACGGCACGGAACACACAGAACAGACTCGAGTCACTGACCTCGCCAGACTGTCCAACGGCCGATAATCGGGTTGGTGTGTCGGGGCCTTTAGTCGGAAAGCTTTAGTGTGATGGTCATATTTTCTGACGTGGTATAGACGATTAGTCGAGAAAATACCAAGCAGATTAATCAATAAGGAAAATAATAATAATGGTAGTGCAGCCCACATTTTAAGTAGTCTCATTATATAATCAATAATAATGAGGGTGCCATAGCTGCACAGACAAATGTCAGAGATTTAAGCCATCCTATGCCTAAGTAACTCTATAAATTGCTGTTGATAAGAGTGTGTTATAAATGTCTAAATGTAGCTCTACATGAATTGTTGTTGAGCAAAAGAGTCATCATCGTTGGAAGTCATCCTGTCATTGTTCAATGATTCATCTGTTTGTACTCACTGCATCATCAGACTATTATGTTATTGACTGAAGTAACAAAGGAAGGACATAAAAAAAGAACAGGCCTCACACTCGAAGGCAGAAAAGAAGAGAACATAAAATAACAAAGTATGTCAATGTTTACTTCCTCCCCTGTAGATTTAGAGCTAAACCGTGATTTTAACGGAGAGGACTATGAATATGAAGACGAGGTCAAGCTTGTCATTTTTCCAGACCACTTCGAGATCCCCTTACCAAATATTGAGGAGTTGCCTGCTCTGGTCAGTGAGTCGGTGCTGCACGTGCTCTGGTGTGTTTCCATGCATGTCGATGGGGAGGGTGCAATCAGTGGTTCCCCTGTCACTGAACAGACCGGTTGAAGAGCTGCAAAGCCAGAATTTGTTAAGGTTTAAGTAAGAGTTTCATGGTCACACATTTTAAACTTTGCAAGAATTCTCAAGAATATAATATATTCTGTGGAAGCTCGAGTTTCCCCTGTGCTTCACCTAACCTCTAGTAGCTGTTTAAAAGTTTTCATTTGGCTGGGTTTTGGTGGAAGCTTTTAGTGTAAAGGCTGTTTCATTGGCCAAGAAAAGAGTCTGGGGAACCACTGGACATACATACTGTACTTATATTTTGGCTTTGTGTTTAATTTCTTGCAAGGAGAAGACATTTTATTCCTGTTTTCCTTTTTGTTTTATTTTTTAGAGCAGTATGAGCGAATGAGGCTTGGTGTTGGCATGTCATGGGATTAAAATTTTTCAAATTATTTTATGCATGTATCATTTAATGAAACAATTGTGATGTTGAGCATAATTGTTTAACTACCCTTACCCTTCTCGTTTTGCATGGTTTGTTTCTGCACTACCGTAGCAAAAGAGTGCCGCTCTGTCTTACTATGTCTTTCATAGATCTTGCAAATCCACTATTTGTCCTTTCTATTTACTGTTATTGATTACTTACAGTAAGGTTATCTTAATTAGGTAAGGTAATTGTATATCTGACAAATGGACTGTTAAGGAGAGTGAGAGGTTCTTAATCCCTTAAGTTTTCTTTTTAAGAAGAAGGTTGATGTATTTTCAACGTGACATGAATCACACCCACTTCCAGGACTTCATTTTGTCTCTGCTGTTTCCTGTGACATTCAGGTGACCATCGCCTGTGACGCAGTGCTCAATGCACCATCAGCTTACAAGAAGCAGGAGCTTGAATCCTGGGAAGAGGAGATCCAGGTGTCCAGACATGCCAGGAGCCTCAGACAGCTGGATAATGGGGTCAGGATCCCACCCAGGTAGGAAAGGCACCAAGCCACACTGATACTCCACTGTATCATTTATACCTTGGGCCTTGCATTCCTGGGTAGATGATTGCATTTTGTGTAGCCATTCACATGACTGCATTACTCTGTCTCTTGCTGTTTGCCTTGTTTATCCAATCTGTTAACAGTCAAAGTGTAAATCTGATCACTTCTTCACCTGCTTGTGAGCAAAATGTAAATGGACTGTTTTTATATAGCACTTTTCTAGTCTTAACGACTACTCAAAGTGCTTTTACATAGTACAGGAACCATTCACACACATACACTGTACAAGGTGCCACCTGCTCATCAGATAAACATTCACTCACATTTACACTCCGATGCACAGCATCGGGGGCAACTCGGGGTTCAGTGTCTTGCCCAAGGACACTTTGACATGGGATCAGGGATCGAACCACCAACCTTCCAATTGGCAGGCGACCGCTCTACCAGTGAGCCACAGCCGCCCCACAGTGGTCATTCAGTGACTCTGCATGACTGCAGGATTGAAAAAAAACACACAACAGTAACAGGAGTCTCTGTTTCTTTACTATCAGTGGCTGGAAGTGTCAAAAGTGTGAGATGAGAGAAAACCTGTGGCTGAACCTGACAGATGGAGCAGTGCTCTGTGGGAAGTGGTTCTTTGATGGGAGCGGAGGCAACGGCCATGCTCTGGAGCACTACAAAGAGACCAAATACCCCCTGGCTGTCAAACTGGACACCATCACCCCTGACGGAGCAGGTCTGAGACACGTGACATCATTATCTAGACTGCAGAATCCGAGTTATTACATGGTGTTTGTCAGTTAGTCATTGTCCTTTTTAAATTGTTTGAGTTTTACTAATGCAAATAAACTTTTGGAAAAGTGTCACACCAGAAAACGCACAAACGGTAACTCGTATTGTATACCACTGTATTTAAATAGTATGACTTGAAAATTATATACACTGATTTACCAGGTTACGATGTACACCTGTACAATCTAAAACAGCCCTGCAGTAAAACCTTGTATCTGTTATGGTAGCTCATCATTTTCAGTTATGTTTATTGACACTTGAATCTGTAATTTAAAAATGAACATGTTAAAGCTGCATTGTGTAAGAATTTCTCCCATCTAGCAGTGAAATTGTATATGAAAACCAACTGAATATTACTTTCTAGCCCCTCCCATTCCAAGCGCGTTTAACTCCTACGGTGGCCAAACCCGAAATTAGCTCTCAGTATCTCCATTGTTTATACGCAACTGTTCTAGCCACTCCAATATTAACTTTGGTCTTGTTGCTTTGCCTGTCGCGCTGTCGTTTTTAATTCTCTTTTTTGCTTCCTTGCTGACTCCGTCACATGTCCTTGAGAATAGGTGTGATCCTCCATCTTCAACAGGCTTTCAAAGCTGCCGGCAGTCGTGAGTAATCTACCGGCTGGCATTCGTCACGGTGCCACTGAGTGTAAAAGCGCGAAAGGATGTCCCTCTTTGGCTAATGTATTTTAAAGATGGAGGCACAACATGGCTGCCGCCATTTGAGCGACCCGCTCCTATGTATTCTGAATGATTCTAAATGGCAGATTCTACGCTTTCGAGAATATTTTGTTTAGTTGGTGGAAGTAATTACACATGAATGAGCACATATTTGTGAAAGAACAAAGTTTTTTTTGCTAAGAATCAACTCAAAAAAATTACACAATGTAGGTTTAAGCTTTTTCTAGAGTCAGATTAAAAATTGGGCCTATCATAGTCATTTAATCGATGCTTTGGTTTCAGATGTCTACTCATTTGAGGAGGAGGAAGCTGTGTTGGACCCCCACATATCAGAACACTTGTCACACTTTGGAATAGACATGCTACAGATGCAGAAAAGAGTAAGTTGAGCTGTGAACCAACAAACCAAACCAACACCAAAACGTGAGGCTTCCACAGTGAAGGTTTTACACAGAGCTCTCTCCCTGCAGACAGAGAATGGTCACCACACAGACAATAACTCCCGGCTGCGGGTCAGTGAATGGGAGGTGATCCAGGAGTCGGGCATGAAGCTTAAAGCGGTGTTTGGTTCTGGTTACACAGGCATCAAAAACCTGGGGAACAGCTGCTACCTCGGCACAGTGCTACAGGTCCTCTTCAGCATCCCAGACTTTCAGAGGATGTGAGTACACTGTGATGAGACTTCACATATAATATGTTATTGTCTATATTATTTTGCATGTACTGTAGACTTATTTCCCCCCCATTATTTTTTATTTCTGTTTACATTATTCATATATATCACAGCAATTATATCAGAGCACAAAAAGGCCATGTTTAGGGAGTCTAAGTTACTTTGAGTGTAAACAGAATTTTGTTATCAAAAGGAACTATTTATTTTTGTTTCCCCTGTCTTTGTAGCAATGGCAGGTAGACAAAATGTACTGTAAATGCAGCACAGAGAAGGACTTAAATTAAATATTGCAAATATTAGGTTGATTTGTCAGGTACTAAAGAGATCTTGGAACCAGCATTTGTATATGAGTTTCTTAGCAACATGAGACACTTAACAAGAGGTTCAATAGGCCAAACTGGTAATTATGACTTATTTTGATGATGCAGAGTAATATTTCTATTTGAAACAACTTGGGGTATTTAAATTACTAATATGGCCACCAGTAGAAGGTGTTAGTGTCTTCTTTGTGCCACTTCTGTCTGTTTCCAATGGTCTTGTGTCTGTGTAACGTCCCGTGTGCTCCATCTCCATGTGTTGTGATCTTTAGGTATGTTGGTAATCTTCAGAGAATATTTGACTATTCACCCCTTGACCCCAGCCAGGACTTCGCCACACAAATGTAAGTGACTCCAGTGTTACATAATGCAGTGTTACAGTACACAAAACAAGTGAAGGTGTTTGCCAACTGCTGCTGTCTCTGTGGTTAAAAAAAGGCTGAGGTTTTGTTGTCCGCGACTAACTTCAAATTAGTTAACAAAATGCTTGAAATAACTAAATATTGCCTCTGCAGTTTTATGAGAGGGACAAGACTAAATCTTCATTAAGCTAATAAATAATAGATATTTTGTTGGGTGAAAGGCTTTTTTCCCATATGTGTTCAGCTAAATACTTGTCATGTAAGCCGGTGTGTTGCAAGAGGTCAGTAGGGTGCCGTGGTCATGATGAAAAGTAAATAGTCATAGCCAGGCAGCCGATAGATACCCGATATGTTAAACAACAAACGTTTCATATTCTGAGGCCCTTTGCCAGATAAACATGTTTATACCTGTCTCTGTTTGTATTTGATAGCCTGTCAGCAGGAATCAAGTTATTTAGAAAGAAAATCTGTCTCCTAGTGCGTTGGGCCCGTATTGATTTAATATGACCCTCTCTTAAAATCAATAAAGGCAGAGCGGTAATTAAATCTTCATGGAGAGGTATGCTTATTCGAATTGAATTAATATGGTACCCTGTATTCTGTACTTAAAGTGATGGTTCGGAGTAATTTCACCCTAGGGTCCTTTTGCACCATGACCTTGAGCCAAACAAGTCCCTAACATTGGGAGAGTTAGGGACTGTTCGGTATTTATGGAATGGACCACCGGAGGAAAATAGGGGAGGGTCATGTCTTTTTATTCTTTGTTGAGGGGAGGGTCATCCAAACATTTTAGTCCAGAGGGGGGGGTTTACCCAACTTTTGTATTCATAGAAACAACTAAATTTCAAAGTGGCTTGTTTGGTGCATATTTTTCCATGTTGCTCTTAGTCTCTACCCTTCTTCACTACCAGATGAGTCTGACCCATGAGTTTGCTGTGGGGCACAGGGTGCACTGCCCCCCTGGTGGCTGAAACGGGTAATTTCTTTGTTTAAAAAATTAGTGGAATAATAAAACATCTGGCATGACCAGATATTTTATAAATATCTTAGCTAAATAACACAAAACAACTAAATGGTGGTAGGTAATACATCTGATTTCAAATACTGCTTTAGTAAAAAAAATATTTCCTGGCTCACTATGGGAGCAGCAGGATACAAAAAACGAAAATGAATGTTGCTAGTCTGGACATCTTACCGTGCCAAGGTTGCAATAAAGGTTTAAATGCCACATTTAATGTCAGCTTACTAATTGATTTTAGGGTTTTGTGTAGATTTGGACTTACATTTATTCCACTTTGTTTAAATGGCGAAGTGGAGAAAGCCTAGTGACGAGTCCATAGCAACCAGTTTGTGTGTTGAATGTTTCCCAGAGTGCCTTGCTGAATGGTCTCAATGTTTTATTGTTTTATTTCATGTGAATACTAGTTTACTAGAGGAGTAACTTAGTATTTGAAGTAATGCAGTAATGCAGGAAGTGTGCATTTAGTTTCCATGCTTATTGTGTTTCCACAACAATGTTAGTGAGTAAATCTACTGAAATGGCCACCGCACCATAACAGAGGACTGGGATGCGTCAGATGAGAATGCAATGGTTTAGTCACGTATGTCATTGCTGTAAAAAAAACAAAGGTAATCTGTATATCTTTGATAAGCGCAAACTGGTGCAGAAGGTATCAATAAATTGTTGGGGGAGGGTCATGCCTTTTTTCCATATTGTTTTTGGAGGGTAGAAAAATTATTACTGGCGAGGGGAGGGTCATGTCTATTTTGACTAAAGGTCCCAAAACTCCTCCAGTGGCCCCTGAAATAAATAACGAACAGTCCCTTAGCGTTATTGGCTGAATAGCTTAGTGCAGGCGCTAATGGATCCATGTTTGTATCTCGTAAATGACCCCACAAATGATACCAAACTTCTACAGTAGTACAAATAGGTTATGCACTCATAAAACGATGGATTGGAAAGTTTGTAAGTACACCAGAAGTTTATTTATTTTTAAATAAGTGCTGTAGTATAACTAACAGGAGACTAGTTATAATTGAGGTAAGTTTGGAGACATTACCTTATTTAATCATTAAATTAATAAATATTTTTGTTTTTTCGGTGTTGTAATTCGTAGACGTTCCTAAGCATTCTTACTGCCCGGTAGCACTAGCAGTAGCAGCAGAGAGCAGAAGCTAACAGGCAAGTGTTATTTACATAAACTTCTGGTGTACTTTCCAATCCATCGTTTTATGAGTGCATAACCTATTTGTACTAGTGTAGATGTATCATTTCGGGCATTATTAGTGGGGTTATTTACGAGATACAAACGTGGATCCATTAGCGCCTGCACTAAGCTATTCAGCTGATAATGCTAACTCGTCCAATGTTAGACCCAGCTAAAAACAGCTTCTGGGGGTTGTTTGGCTCGAGATCATTGTGCAAAGGACCCTAGTCCTCCCTAGAAATTACTCCGAACCATCACTTTAATGTGCATAATAAATAACAAAGTACAGAAAGAGATTTGGAAATTTTTTTCTAAATACATATGAAAGGGGAAACTGCAAGACGTATACTTACCCCACTGCATTGATGTAAAACCAATGGTAAGCCTTCACTTTTACTAGGAAAAGACAGAGAATAGAAAAGTGATATATTGCCTAAAAGATTTGTTACCATGGCTGAATTTGAACTGGAGCCAGCTTTGTTAAGATGTATTTATTTTGATTAGGACAACGCAGATTAATCTACATCCAGTGTTAGCCAGTCGGCTAATTTTCAGTTGTAGTCCTAGTTGCATTCATGTCTTTATGGTGGGAAGAAACCGGACCCAAGCAAGCACGGGGAGAACATGCAAACTCCACGCAGAAAGGCCTGGGACTACCCGCGTTCGAACCCAGAACCTTCTTGCTGTGAGGCAGAAGTGCTAACCACTGAGCCACCATGAGACTCAGGTTAACATGTTAGCTGCCTGGTGAAACCGGTCCCAGGTGTGTGTTGTTTGAAGGTTTTGAAATGTTAGTCTCTGATGAATGAAGACACGTGTTCCCTCAGAGTGTTTCATCCAAGAAATCAGCCTAACTAAACTAAACTAAACTATAGAACTGACTGTATGTTATAATGTTAATGCATTTTGTTTTTGTCCGACAGGGCTAAACTGGGACATGGACTGCTCTCAGGCCAGTACTCCAAACCACCCATGAAATCTGAGGTCATTGAACAGGTGATGAAAGAAGAATACAAGGTATTAAACTGGGTATGTCCAGCTCCCACACTGGGTCCATAACAGACAGAAGCATGTTAATATTAAGTGGTAGCAAAGTGATTCTTTTTAAATGTTTAAACTGTTAAGGTTGTCAAGACAGAGTTTCAGCTTGTCAGTTTGATTTGATTTGTTTCCCCAATGTAAACCTGAAACAACTTTTTATAATGCAGTATATGTGTTAAACCTGAGCTTTTTTTGTAATTGTAACAGCTGGAAAAATGTTGATCGAAACAAAAGGAAGACATTTCTTGTGCTTAGACCTTTTTCCTTTAGTCCGAAAATAGCTGTTGTCTGCGGTCCCAAATGTGCAACCCAAATTGTTTATGAACACAGCTCTAGGCACACTTCTCATACCATGTTTTGCTTTTAATTTCCCACATTGCTGCTTAATTTAGTCACAGCTGTGGTATATAATTCTCTTGTGCTTCCTGCAATCTCTGAACAGTTTAATTGATTTATTTGGCTATATACTTCCTGTGTTTTGCTTTGCTAATTTAAATGCACATGATATGAAATCATTGCCTTTTGAACTACATAGTACACAGCTGCTGGGAAACTAGGAGAGGAAAGCCATTAAAGCATAATGAGGCCCAGCACTTTGTAAGACCCGGGCTTCTTGTAAGCTTTACCAGCCACAGTAATTGATAGGGCAGAGCTGTGATCCTGCACTTCCTTCACATGTGATGGTGGGGGCAGGTTTGAATACATATTGACAGCTGAAAAGGGGCTTGACTTGGATGGCTGTGGTCAGTCTGTACTTATTACCCATTGCAATTACATATTCTTATTAAAATGGCTTTTTAAGTCTTTTTACTGGCAAAAAATGTATGGGTATGGGTAACTGTCCAACAGAAAATGAATAAGCGTAACGGTTATCTCCCAAAAAAGTGTAACTTTTTCTTTAACATTGGCATACCATGTTACTACAAAAACTGCTTTTAATTCATGGGCTGCTAGTATCAAGACCGTTACAACTGGCATTAAGATTGCTTTAGTGCTGTGAGTATTTTGAGTTGTTGAGAGCATTGAGTGTTGCCTTTCAGGCCACGAGAGTGGAGGAGGACTAGTTGCTTGTGTTGCTTGGTGGCATTTGAAGGCTTATGGATACTTCCGACTTTGAACATTGAGTGTTTCACACCAGCAGACAGATAAGCCAGACACAAGTTTATTATTTAATCTATTCTATTTTCTGCTTAGCAGGCCCGTAAAGGTAAAGCCCATTTAATTGCGAGGCTGTGATGTCAATTGTTCATTGTTGATGCTGTACATTTTCTACATACTAAACCTTGAGTTACAGCCAATAGCACTCTCTGTGTTGTTGGATCACGCAGTCAAATTGGTATTATGGTATTTCAATATGATACTTTAGAGATTCAAAACTGTTTACAGGGTATAAAAGCAAGTTTCTTTACTGAAGATATAGTCTCACATAGCCAGACCTTCCTCCACAGCGCTGCGGAAGAGGTTCTGGCAAGTCCATATGGCATTCCGGGATATTCTGTTTATTGGCATTTCTTTAAACCAATCACAATAGTCTCAATAGCCCCTGACACAATGACTGTGCCTGTGCAAAATAGCCTCGAGAAGGAACTTATTTTGGTGGAACATGTGTACGTTCAAAAGTTGTTTTAGTCTTGCAACAGAAAAATCTGATTCGACAGATAGTCTAGCTAGCTGTCTGGATTTACCCTGCAGAGATCTGAGGAGCAGTTAACCATAGTCCTCATAAATCGACCAGAGTTTATATCCGCCCATACCTTAGTAATCCAGGAAGTGGAACGTTGTGGATATAGACTACTGAAATATTAAGGCATATATGTGACACAGTTCTTTATATTGGACTCACTGGTTATTCTCTGGTACAGAGCCTGGTACTGGCAGGCCACGCAATGTTGCTTTCAGTGTGCTGTAATATTCACCACCGGTCTGCTGTTGTGTATTATACTTCCCTCTGAGACTGGTGAGTGGTTATGCACAGTCAGTGTGTGTGTGATGCCCAAATGTTGTCATTCCAGCACCAGCAGAAAGGCGTCTCTCCCCGGATGTTGAAGGCCCTGGTCAGCAGGGGACACCCAGAGTTCTCTTCTAACAGACAACAAGATGCCCACGAGTTCTTTCTGCACATCCTAAATGTGGTGGAGGTGAGTGAAGCTAAACCTCTGTGCACGTCAAAATATTCAAAATGTGGAGATTAGTATGTTTGTGACATCATGAGACTAACTTTCATACCTAAATAGCACCTGTTGAGTTATTAGATGCTGTTTAGTTGATAAAACAATACAATATAAATTATCAATCAATTCTGTAAACACAAACCACACAAGTATTTTTCAAGCTGTTTATTAAAAGATTTTTTTATTCTTAGTTTTTTGTAGTTGATAAATTGATGTCAATTGTTCACTGCAGTATTTGGATGTTAATGGTCCTCAGAGGATGTCTCCTTATGATTTTGGTGACCTTCTGACCCTTCATGCCTTTCCAATTCAATTACATTTTTTTCAATTCAATTTTATAATTTAACAGATATAGTAGGTCTAGCAACAGTGGTGAGGAAAAACTCCCTCTCAGGAAGAAACCTAGGACAGACCCAGGCTCTTGGTAGGCGGTGTCTGATGCTCCTGGTTGGGGGTGTGATTAACCGTGGCAATAATAGTCACAATAAAGATAATGGATCAGTGACTAGAAATAGTAGTTGTAGTAGTTCATGGCATAGCAGGGCACTGCAGGATGTCACAGGATGTAGCAGGGTATAGCAGGGCGTCACAGGACGTAGCAGAGCACTGCAGGGCGTAGCAGGGTGTAGTAGGAGGCAGCAGTACGTAGCAGAGCACTGCAGGGCGTAGCAGGGTGTAGTAGGACACAGCAGGACGTAGCAGGGCACTGCAGAGCATAGCAGTTGTAACAGGGAATAGCAGGGCGCGCAGCAGGACCACAGCGACAGGCTGCAACCATGATTTAGGGGCCACCCTACTCCAAGGAAACATGCTCCCCAGAGCTAGGTTAGTAACAAGCATTCCACCAGCTCAAAACTTCCCGTGACAAGGTATCTTAAAATAATAGTATAATAAGGACTCTTACTGTATAGTTTGTCCAAATTATCTTAACACAAGGTACACTTGCTAGCTTTTTTGTGGAGCTTTTAACCCCATTTTATGGTCTTCATCAGCAGATGGAGTTTGCTCAGTTGTTGTGGCGATGACTCAGTTGCCATCTGTTTTTATTTTAATGTATACACTTGCTGTAGTTTATTCTTAAAATGTGATTATAACTTTGAAGGGAACATTTACTGTGACTCATGTTATGGATATCAGCATAATTGTAATTAGATAGATATGTCAAGCTTTGGAATTTGGAATTAGATTTCTTCTTGGTCTATAATTCCTGTTAACCCTACAAAGTGTAACAAAACTGACTGCCCCATTAAACTTGAATTTTCTCCACTGTGAAATCATAACATGTTTACAAAATGGCTGGGTTACAGTACATCTGACCCCTGACACACATGGCCAGACAGTTGATTGAGAGGAGAGGGTCTGTTTTTGAGTAAACACCGCACACTGTCTCTTCGGTTGGTACGTATACATAGGGTTCTTTGACGTGTCTTTCTCGACCTGGATATATTTAGCTCAGTGCTATCTGGTACACAGGGAGGACAGATAATGCTTCCTATTCTGCCTCAGCCATGATACATGCTCTGACTTGGACCCCGACACTTCCTCCACGTCATGTTGTGAAGATCAGGAGCATACCACCCATTTGCCCCATTATTTGCACAAAGCTTCTAGTTCTTGGTTTAAAACTTGGTTTGTTCAAAAAAGGCTGTTACTTCCTCCCTCCCCCCGCTTTAGTCTACTTGCTTGCCTCTACAGCTGTCTGTAAACTCAACACAGATTTAGTTATCCAGACATAAATAACATGACTACAGCCACCATCATCAGCAACATTTTCCTCTGTCTATGTCAGCTTGCATTCTTGGCCTGAGTAAAATTATAAGGAGTATTTCTGTAGCCTCTTAGAATAGAAGGACTGGGTTGCAGAAAGTCTGCAATGCAACCTGGTGTGTTAAGTCGTGATGCCATCTTTTATCACGGCCTTCAAATAAACACAGTGTAAACTCCAATGACCCCTGCAGTTCATAAGCAGTGAGGACACACAGAGCTGCTCAGTAATCAGAATTAATGTGCCCGTGATTTTAAAAAGGTGCAACACGTACGGTTAGTTGAGGCGGTTCCTATATTAAAGAGTTGCATCTACATTATAAATGACTGTATTAAGAGATGTGGGTCAAACACTAGTTGTGTTGATGTCATGCCAGGAGACTGTAATAGACCACAGCAAAGAATAGATTTATCACAGAAGCTTTCCATATTCATGGTACATGTGAAGCTTCCGCAGAGCTGTTAAGCAGACATACAGTATTTTAAAGCGCCCATATTATGCTCATTTTCAGGTTCATAATTGTATTTTAAGGTTGTACCAGAATAGGTTTACCTGGTTTAATTTTCAAAAAACACCATATTTTTGTTGTACTGCACAGCTCTCTCTTACTGCTGCAGATCCTCTTTTCACCTGGTCTCTGTTTTAGCTACAGAGTGAGACCTCTTTTCTTCTTCTTCTTCTTCTTCTGTACTATCCAGTGTTGGGAGTAACGGCGTTTAAGTATAATGGCGTTACTAACGGCGTTATTTTTTCAGTAACGGAGTAATCTAATTAATTACTTTTCCCATCGTTGCAACACCGTTATCGTTACTGAGAATGTAAAGTGCCGCTTTACTACAATTTGGTTGAAGGAAGCGCGAGGTGCAAATGCGATGATGATTGCTGGGTGGGCGGATGCCCTGCTCACGCTGTCTCACTGCACGCTCTGACTACCACTAAACACAAGACCGCAACAATGACGACGAGCCAGGGAAATTCAAAGGTAGCGTTCTCGAACTGGAAGTACCGGCACTACTTCTCCCTCATTGAAATTAAAGACAAGAATGTTTATGTAACCTGCACGCTAAATGAAGCCCCTCACATCAACACATGCTAAAGCGACATTTGTTCTTGCTGCTAACCATAACCCCAAGCAACGCAGCTAGCAGGAGCTCCAGCGAAGGAGACGGAGCCGCTCTGTTAAAACAAACAGCGCTCGATTTTTCGGGTCGGCAACAGGTGACCAAGGCCGAGCTGAACACAATGATTGCAAGGTATGTTGTTGAAAACATGCTACCCCTGTCCACTGTGGAGTCTGAGTCATTCAGAGCTATCCTAAATACCAAATGTTCTAAAATACTGTATATAGTGTTTTTATTCTTCAATCAGTAAACATATTTGAAGATGTTATAGAACGTAATAGCGTGATAGAACATAAAAAATAACGTCACATGCGGTTTCTCCAACTCGGTCATTTACAAGGCAGGATTAGCTGGGAGACTTCTTCTAAACGAGGGCACACATGTAAGTAGTTATTTTGTAGATTATAGTGAACTTTTGTGTGTTGTAGCAGTGCTTTGCTATTGAGAACGAGGTAGCATGCTAGCGTTAGCATTAGCGTTAGCATGCTAATGCTACGAGCTAACAGTTGTGGTTAGCCAGCTCGTTTCGGCTTGTGACATCACAAGCCATGCCGATTTTGAACAGTTCACCCGGAGACTGAAGGCAGGACACATTCAGAAACCGTATCTCACTCAAAACAGCATGGATGTTTTTTTTTCTAAGTTTGTATGTGTGTGTAAGCACCAGAGTCACAAAAGAACACCCCAAATCCCAGAAGAAGTGTTTTTTTTCATAATATGGGCACTTTAAATAAAAATCCTTGTTTTTGTCTTGGAACTGCTAAAATACAAACAAATATTTTTTTTCTCTAAAACGTATTTGTAGACTACAAGAAACTAAAACCCTCCAGGCTAATGAAGTTTATATGAGATTATCGGTGCATTAGCGCAACAAACCAAACAATGTGAGGGACAGATGGGACAGCTTCACTGCCATTGGGATTTCATTTGGCTAATATAAGTCAAGTCAAGAATTAAATGATGAAAAAAATCTTGAGTGAAAAATGAAATGTGCAAAGAAAACACTGTATCGACTGCAGTCTGGGAGGAACCTCCATTTTATCAGTGTTGGACCACATCACTGGTCTTTATTCAATACTTTAAAAAAGTCTATATGTCTGTTATCAAACTGAAACGTGCCTAATCTCATTGCCTGAATTTGTGGTTGATATTAAAACTCACCCTCTCATCCTCCCTATACGTTGTCCAACAGAGGAACAGTGCAGGCTCGGAGAATCCAAGCGATGTCTTCCGCTTCCTGGTGGAGGAGCGAGTTCAGTGCTGCCAGACACGTCGGGTTCGTTACACTCAGCGGGTGGACTACTGCATCCAGCTGCCAGCTCCCATTGAGGCGGCCACTAATCGAGGTAAAGGAGCCCACACACACACACACACACACACACACACACACACACACACACACACACACACACACACACACACACACACACACACACACACACACACACACACACACACACACACACACAGAATGTTCTGCTGCAGCAGTAAGCCACAGCTGCCTCTGGTTGGTACAGCTGGCATGACACTGGCCTCAAGTGTTACCAGCCGCTGGGAGAATCAGCAGGTCCTTCTCTGAAAGGGCACAGAATCTCCAGGCGGGCCAGACTGGGAGCTGTGTAGTTTAAAGTGAGGGAGGACTCATTTGTCCCTAAAGGTGACTGCTTATGATCGTGTATAATTACTATAAACAAATGTGAACCTGGTAAAGATGATAAGGCTGTCAGTCTTGTCAGCAGGCCAGTGATATTAAAATGCAAATTGTATCACCCTTGATTTTACTTAAATTAGAATTTTTTAAATAATAAATATTATTGTTTTGCTGATGTTAACACTTATTTGCACAGCTCAAAGTGTTTGTCTTTTGTTGTCATTCTACCAGAGGAGCTGCTGGCATACGAGGCTAAGCGGAGGGATGCTGAGGAGAACATGCAGGCTCCTCCTGAGCCGGTTAGAGCACGGATCCCCTTCACCGCCTGCCTGCAGGCCTTCACCGAGCCCGAGAACGTCCCTGACTTCTGGAGCTCAGCGCTGCAGGCAAAGTCAGCCGGAATCAAGTAAGCATAGGGCCACCTGTTCTTGGACAAGGAATGACTACTTTACACCTCAGGGCTTTTTTACCACCTCACGTCTTTAAATTATTTTGTATTGTGAAATTCTGTGTTCTCTTTTCAAAATTGTTATTTTTTCTCTGCAGAACTTCCCGTTTTGCCTCCTTCCCAGAGTATCTGGTTTTGCAGATCAAAAAATTCACATTTGGGGTTGACTGGGTGCCGAAGAAACTAGGTAACTATCTGTCACCCTTCACCCTGGGATTTAAACTTACACTGCTCTACACCATAGACTGTTTAGGTCTACACCAATGTTGTGACTCGATTATAAGTATTTGTAGTGCTGTAAATGTCCAGCAGAGGGCACAATCAAACAGCAATTCGCAAAGCACATACAGTAGTAGGTGAAACTCTTTTATACAGTCTATGGTGAAACTACATTTTTGTAAACTCATGAATGGCTTCATCTGCAATTTTGGAAATATAGACATAAACTACCCCATCTTTCACTCTGTCCATATCTGTAAAGGGCTGCTCGAGTTTTACATTTATCTGAACACCAGAATTCACTGAATTATTGCAGCATTTTAAATTGCAGAAACTGTGAACCCTCATTTCCATGCCAACCAAATCAAGGGTTTAACTCTGTGCAGTTTTTACTAATTAGATATGAACACATAATAGATAAATTGTGTCAACTGCTATTTATAAATCATGATCTTCTCCTCATGATTTGGGAGTTTTACGTGGCCCACTCTCACTCTTGTGTTTTATGGTGGAGTGCCACTTACACAAACAGCCAGCAGAGACTCCTTACATATTATGTGATCAAGGTTGTTTTACATTTGTTTTCACTCCTCCGCGGAACTGAGAGGTGTTCAAATATAAGTTAATGGCACCACCTAAACTTGATGAAAAATAACATTCAAGGATTTGATGAAAAATGTCAACATTTAAAAGAAAAAAACAAACCCATTGATAAATGAACAATTTATGAATGTGTGTCTTGAAATGGACAGACTTGGCCATAGATGTTCCAGACTTTCTAGATCTGAGCCGGCTGCGGGCCACTGGGCTGCAGGCGAGTGAAGAGGAGCTGCCTGACCTTATGCCTCCCATCGTGCTACCTGAAGACACCAGAGGTACGGAACAAGTCCATTTTATGCATGTGTCTGTGTGTGTGTGTCTGTGTGTGTGCATACATACAGATACAGCTGTATGCATTGACAGATATGGCAATACAGTTGGAACAAGGCACAGCACTGTGATTACAACTAGGATAATGTAAAGGACATGTTATGCCCCTTTAATCTGACATTTTGTTCTATATTCATTTCTGCTGAATATTTGCAAATAAACATTGATGCCAGCATTTGGTGGTGCTTCAGATATATTCGGCTGTTTTCACATCCGACAGTGCTCTATTTTTCTAACCCAGAATTCACTGAGAAGGATCCCCTGGTCACAAGCTGCCATTACTCACCTACAGTGTCCTACAGGCATATATTTGCATTTATGCAACTACTTGGGAAAACAAAAACGCAAAACAGCGCTTTTAACTACTGGGGGGCATTTTTGGCCTTTTATGTTCAATTTCACAGTCATTTTATTAATTTTAAAGAGCATTGTTTTCTCCAAGCTTTTTTCTTTTTTACCCAGCTATCCCAAACATATTGTGTCCATTCTAATTGTATACATGAGTGTACAGAATATTAAAAACACATATATATCAGATTGTTCCCAATAAAGTGGAATACATTGTTGCTTTGAGAACTAACTCAGATTTAGTTGTTCCAAAAGCTACTACCAAACATCCTTTTCAGGAGGTGTCTGGTATTTTTGTGACAGAGACAAATGATCCGTGAAATTGTCTCTAATATGATGTTCTGCTCAAAGCCGCCCAAGTTTTCTCTTTAGGGCATATTGAATGGTATCCTATGGGAAAGGCATGCTCAATCAATTACTGCAAAGATGTTGTGTTCACAGTGTGGCTAAGCCTAATAGGTTATAATGATTTTTTAAGATCCCCTTATAATGCACTTCCCTGGGCTGTGGGAATAACCTACCAGAAAGCCAGCGAGTGTGCTTTAGAGCACAAACACTTTAGTTTGTACTCTTTGTGAAACTTTGTTGCATCAGACTATTTACTTAGTGATGTTACATACAGTGTACTTAAGCCTTTATGTCTGCCTCTCTTCCTGGAAGGCCAAAACTCCAACATCCCTTCTTTTTGCTTGTTTTTCTCCTCTGTGATTGTAATTCTCATTCCTCCATGCCTCCTTCCTCCATTGTTTGTTCAGCTATATCAAGTTCACCTACATCAAGTTATGAGTGTTCTCCTTAATATTTTAGCAGGCGTGAAGCACAAAGTGTTTTGTGCCATCTCAAGCTCCAAACACAAAATGGGTGTCCAGTCTGCAAAGACACTAACCTCTGCAAACAGCCTTTTGCTGTGCTTCACACATTGACACTCAGGATGTTTTTTTTTTCATGAGAGTGTAGTATCTAAAGGCTTATAACTTTGACTTAAGTGTCTGTTATAAAGGTTTCAGATGGACATTGCTCCATTTTGCTGAGTCATCATGACAGAGGGCTAACATACCAGAGGGGCTCCCCTAAAGGGGGGTGACTCTGTTGGGCCTATTCCATGTGGAGGTTACCGATTGCTTGCTCCTTGCTCCTACTATATACTCACTTCTCATGTTACACAAAGCATAGGATATATGCTATGTCTCAACAGCAGAACTTCAAAGCGGCAATTTTTGATATTGGTTTTGTCTGGTCTCCAGACTCTGCAGGGTCTGTAAATTGATGCTGAAATCACACCACAAGAGCTTTACAGAATCGTTTAGCCGGCTGCTCTTTAGGACGGAAAACTCTTCTCGCACATTAAAGCGTCCTTTCTTTGAGCTGAAACTACCTTGCTTAGGCAGCAGTGCGTATCTATGTCTGACAGCAGCAAGCTATGCAGCTATCTTAGACAGCCACAGTGAAATCGATACATGAAAATATGTGTTTTTTGGATGTAGTAAGTTTGAGAGTTATTGGAATCTCCATTTTGTTTCCTGTTGACTTCCTCTTTCTGTAGACAGAGAGGTTAAAACAAGTTTGTGTGTAAACCATGCCATTGAAACTGTGAAATGAAGAGGTCGGAGGAAGGGATGTGCTGTTTTCAATGCATTCTCTGATTTGTTTATATGATGGGTTTTGTCTGTTGCAAATGAACCACTGGTCCATTAGTCCCCAGCTGGGATCAGCAGTGATTAATCATTGGTCAACCTTCTGTCTCCAGAAAGCTTCAGTGCTTCTCATTGATTACACAGAAGCACCGCACAAATGTGTTTTCCTGCATGCTGCTTGAACCACATTATTTCTCATTGGTCTGTGTATCATCCATTCACTCAATTATTCCAGGCCATTAAGAAAATGGAAGAGCAAAAAAATAAGTATCATGGCGGTTTGTGATTCCATTTTTCCGTTATCCTATACCACAAAACAAACAATTAAAAACTGCTCAAACGTTATAGATATTGATTTCTGGTTTTGATTTCATTGTTAATCTGATTGTCTCCTTCAAGATTAAACCGGAAAACCCAGTAATTTTTCTATTTAATATACTCACTGGATATTTAAAATGAACCATGGTCTGTTTTATAATTGTATATACGTATATTTAGTGAAAATATCAAAGTGAAGGAGCAAGCACATGAGAAATTGGGTGAGCACGACAATGAAACTAAAACTGCAACTGACTTTGTAAAACTCTCAGGTAAAGTATTGGTGACAAAAAGATGAAAACAAAAAGAGAAAAAGAAGAATTGGGAAAGAGACGGCGTGTATTGTATTGTTTTGATACAAGCAGGAATTGCTCAAGTTGTGATTGTATTGCTTGTGAACAGCTGGGGCCGACCAATCTCCTCAGTGCAGGTGGTGGCCGGGCCCCTCCAAAAGTCTCTCCTGACATCTTAGCTTGAGCCCATCTTGAATAGGCCCTGTCTGTAAAGGGACATCCCTAATAAGATTGAAAAACAGCAGCCCCTGTGCCCACAAGTGACAATTAGGAGACAATGGTAAATGTTAAAACATAATGTAACAACAGCATACATATAAAACAGTCAGCATACTGATTCAGCTGTGCCCATTTTACAGAAATATCTCAAGTTTAACAATATAGGCAAATCTGTAAATGGGTTCCCCAGGGCTCCATTCAGGGGCCACTTTTATTCACTATTTATATAAACTGTCTGGGGGAAAATGTCCAACATGCATTTTTCCATTTTGATGCAGATGACACTGTTATTTATTGTTGTGCAGCTACCATTAAGAAGGCGTATGAATGCTTGCAAACTGCTTTCAACAGAGTGCAATCACAGCTTTATCACTTAAAGCTTGTGCTTAATGCTGAGAAGACCAAAGTAATGGTCTTTTCAAACTCAAGAAAAAAAAGAGTTAGGCCTAGACCTGAATATTGTTACTGATCAGGGTAAAACAATTGAGGTAGTTTCATCTTATAAATATTTAGGATTTGTAATTGATGATCACCTTTCTTTTAAGCTTCATATACAGAACCTAGTAAAAAAGTTGAAATTGAAGCTAGGTTTTTTTCTTTAGGAACAAATCTTGTTTTACTTTTTCTGCCAAAAAAAGGCTAGTTGATGCCACGTTTCTCTCTATTATTGATTATGGTGATCTGTTGTACATGAATGCCCCATCAAAGTGTCTTCAGATGTTGGATGCTGTGTATCATGGAGCTTTAAGGTTCATTTCAAATTACAGACCCCTCACTCATCACTGTATACTTTACTCCACAGTAAATTTGCCCTCTCTGTCAAATCGCCGGCTTACTCACCTTTATATGTTCATATACAAAGGCATTTTAGGCAGGCTACCATGTTACATATCTGAATTTCTTTCTTTTACACAGAGTACTTATGGTTTATGGTCCCAGAACACTATTTAATTGAATGTACCTCAAGCCCGGACAGAGTTGTTTAAAAAGGCTTTCATTTTTGCTGCTCCTTCTACTTGGAATGACCTACAGAAAACACTCAAACTACAGTGTCTAATTTCCTTAAACGATTTTAAAGGTTATGTTTAAACCATAAAACATGAGTCCATCCACACGTGCAAATGTTTTAACTAATGGTACTTTTATTTAATTAAAATGCACTTGAGATGTCTTTGCCTCTTTTGTGATTGTAATTTCTTTTTTTTTTTATATGTAACAAACTTGTTCTGCTATCTTGGCCAGGTCTCTCTTGAAAAAGAGATTTTATATCTCAATGAGACTAACCTGGTTAAATAAAAAAAAATTAATAATTGTTAGCCATTATAGGCTGCTCCTAGCCTAGAAATCTAGATGCACCCTAGTTGGGTCTAGGCACTCTCTGTTGACTTGCAAGCTGGAAAAACCAAACTCTGGTCAGGCCAATCACATGTGTATAGAGTCGGTGGGCGAGCTTATGGCTGCTGCTGCTGCTGGGAACAGCGGTCTCCTGGAAGACTTGGAGTTAAGCTTTTCTTTGAGAAAAGAACAAAGAATGGCACTGAAATCATTCTTAAAAAAGGAAGATGAGTTTTGCTGACCGGATACTGCAAAAGTTTAATCTATCAACTAGCTTCACTACCTTCTTCGTTGCTCTGATTGGTTGTAGCGCTATCCTATTACGTGCAGAGGGAATTTAAAAGACAACAGTTTATCCCGCCCCCTCGGATTGAGCTCCGTCAATGGTGAGTTCCCAGACCCAAAATCTTGATGTGGGTCTGGCTTGTCAGGCTAGACTGCTCCTGCTCATACCAGACAAAATAGGGCTGTAGCAGCAAACTCCCGAGTGTATTGAGTCAGACTTGGGCATTAATTGGGCCCCAGCAGCTAATTATTTGCCCTGGGACCCTTTGCAGGATAATCCAACCATGTTGTTACCAACCAAGATTTTAAAAGATTCTCTGTAGGTTGTTGTTGTTTTTTTTTGTTTCCTGTATATTAGTTATCATTCATATACATGAAAGTACACAAAACCACATACAAACAAAGGAAAAATGTGTGTGTGTGTGTGTGTGTGTGTGTGTGTGTGTGTGTGTGTGTGTGTGTGTGTGTGTGTGTGTGTGTGTGTGTGTGTGTGTGTGTGTGTGTGTGTGTGTGTGTGTGTGTGTGTGTGTGTGTGTGTGTGTGTGTGTGTGATCTCATTGTGTTTCTTCTCTTCTTTCAGATAACTCCATGGGCTCCATGGACTGTGAGTATTTAGTTTCTCTTTTACAGATCTCAGTACTATGTCTTAATTTAATGTTTATATAAGTTAAAGCCATGCAAAATGTATTTTGGGCACCAAGCAATAGTGATGAATGCAACTTCTGACCATGCATACTTGAGCAGGTGCTGCAGCTGCTCTCTACTTCCAAACTTTCAGACTCATTTCTCTCCTTGATAAATCATCCCTCAATAAAGATACGTCCCCAGGGCTGATTCTCCTCCGGTCTCTTTGTTTAATGAGGCCCAAAGAGAGTGCCCCCGCAGATCTGTTTGGTTGTTTAAGCTGGAAAGTTACCTGCAGTGTTGAATCAGCAACTGCTATGTTTTTAGTTATTGATGTTGGTTTGTCGTGTCCTCAGCTCCAGAAATAGACGAGGCAGCAGTAATGCAGCTGGCGGAGATGGGCTTTCCGCTGGAGGCCTGTAGGAAGGCCGTCTACTACACAGGCAACATGGGCCCAGAGATGGCCTTCAACTGGATCATAGCACACATGGAGGAGCCTGGTAAGGGAACATCACTGCATTCAAATGGAACATCAATATGGAGAGATCAAGACACACATGTTTATACTTTTTACTGTTGGGATGAAAGTACAACAGAAAGAAACAGCAAAAAGTGCGCAATTTCTTCATAATTTAAAGATAAATTACAATGTGACGTGTTTACAGATAATAATACAGATGGTAACTTCAGTGTCTGTTTCAATGGACAGAGTTTAGAGCCAACTGTGAGCAATATTCTGACTGTAATGGTGTTTGGTGTTTTTTGCCCCCAAAGTCGCCTTCCAGGCATAGTGACAATGGTTAAGGTTAGGGTTAGCTGCCTGGAAGGCGACGTTGGAGGCAAAAAAAACACAGTTGAGCGACTGTAACCCAATTGGTGACAAATAAACTGAGCAGCAGCTGCACTAAAAGAGACACAGTTTTTCGAAAATTTAAATAAGCTGAATCTGCAGACTTCAAGAGGTGAGCATAAGATATGGGCAATGAACGAGGAAGAGAAATGGAGATGCTGCTTCACGATGCAACACAATGGTCGGCCAAGAATTTGATTAATTTTGAAAGCCAGGGTCAGCTCACGTGTGAAACTTGAGTTGTGCTTTTTTTCTATGCCTATGCAAAGCTGAAAGAAAAACATTTCTGCAGCAAGACACAACGCCACGGCAAGTTTATTTATATCGGACAAAGGTAATTCAAAGTGAGATATATCTCACATCCCCAGTTTTTGCATCATCATGCAGACTTTGCATCCCTCTGTGTACTGCAGGTGTTTATCTCTCTCTCTCTCTCTCTCTCTCTCACTCTCACTCTCTGTGTGTGTGTGAGAGATCATCATCAGAAACTTTGTTCGGAGCTGACTTTGTCCCTTGTAGAAGCTCTCAGCAGTAGAGACGCTCCCCTGAGGCATTGACTCGTGTCACTTTCATTTCCCTGGTTGGCTGTAAAGGGCTTCTACAGTGGAGAGGAGAGAAATTGGAGCAGCCCACTGCCTGTTAGTTTTTAAATGGGCCTAATGCATCCGCAGTATAGGCTGCATTAAGGCTCAGTAACCTCAGTAAAACGTTCCGTCCCTGCCTGCTGCACAAATGTAACTTCTTCTTCCTCCGCCACATTTGTTTGGTTTCAATACTTTCTAATTAACATCACTTAAACTTGTATATTAAAAGCTATATGTCTAACTTAATTATTTAGTGGGAATGCTGTTCTACAGCATTCCAACTATTATTATTCGGTTCTTTATTAGTGGGAATGCTGTTCAACAGCATTCCAACTATTGTTATTCGGTTCTTTATATACTTCTTCTTATTATTATTCCGTACGTTTTTTGGCTCTCCGTAACTTCTGCATACTTTCAGCTATTTAAACCATTCAACTTTTCAAAGGTTCAGCTCTTTCAGCTAATGATGGGACTTCTTCAACTTTTTTTCTACTATTTATACTTTTTAAAATGTTAAGCTTTTTAACACTTTTTTTATAACATTGAAGTGAATGAGAACATGCTTCAACTCCTCCTACATTCTTCCACCTACAGACGTGATTCAAACTTTAAAATGTTCACAAAATATTCAGCTATCCAGTTCTATATTTTCAGTTTGATATCTTTTACAGTTTTTGTTAAAAAGCTGTTTAAGTTTAGGGATCTTTTCAGGAAATTTTATCGATTAAATAGAGTGTTTATTGCGTGAGCTAGAGTGGATGATGTCATAGCTAGAGGGTGAAGCTTCGAAAAAATTATCTTTGTCCCTTCTCAATAAATTGTTCTCACGCCCACAATATCTACTTGTCATACACAATTTATATATCAAAACGTAGGTATTTTTGTCTGGTTTCAGCCAATCTGCTCAGTTTTGTGATACGCCTTTTACTTTTGGCTGGTTGAGCTTCCAAATGACAAGAGGTCCATATCTTTCTCCATTGGCTCCAATGTTAAAACTCCTGGATATTTCAACAGTGAACGAACCACTTTTTGAAATCGCTGATATGACCACATTTTTACGTTTATCCATATAAATTTTATACCGATACGTTCACAAAGGCCTTGTGGTGCTCAGGATGACGTCATTTGACTGATAGCAATTATCGTTTTGCCACTGTGAGGCTTTGTTTGAGAGCTCGCTCTCAGTGACTCTGAATAGCTGAAGCACAGCACAGCTGACAGATTCAGCAGGTGTTGCTCATCAACTCGATTACAGACATCAAAGCATGTTTATAAACATATCCACTGGCCATTCGTTACCATGACAACACTTTTACAGACACACCCAGATACTACAGGCAGTAATATGAACAGTAGTCTATACAGATACTACAGGCAGTAATATGAACAGTAGTCTAGATCTGTTGCCCTACACTTCTGTCTGTCTCCTAATCTGTCTGTCTCTCCCTCCCTCCTTTTCTCTCTCCGTCCCTCCTCTGTTTTTTTGTTTTTGTCTCCCTCCTCCCTCATTCTCCGTCTCTCGCTGTCTCCTACCCTACTTCTGTCTTCCTCCCTCTGTATCCCTCCCTCCCTCCTTCTTTTTCTTTTCTGTCTCCCTCACTCCCTCTCTGTCTCTCTCCCTCCCTCCATCTCTCTCTTTCCTTCTCTCTCTGTCTCTTTTTCTTTACCTCTGCCTCTCTCTCTATCTCTTTCTCTTTCTCTCTCCCTGTCTCTCTCTCTCTTTTTCTCTCTCTCTCCTCTCTTCATCCCTCCTTCTCCCTCCCTCTCTTCCCCCCTCTCTTCCTTTCTCTCTCCATCTCTTTCTTTCCCTCTCTCTCTCCCTCTCTCTCTTTCTCTCTCTTTCCATCTCTCTCTCTCCCTCTCTCTCTCTATCCCCCTCTCTCTCTCTCTCTTTCCTTCTCTTTCTCTCTCTTTGTCTCTCCCTCTCAGACCTCACAATGTTCTACATATTTTGTCATTTTTCAACTTTTGAAGCCAACAGTTCAGTTTAGTGTCAACTTTTAGCTTTTTAATGAAATTCATACTTCTTAAAAGGATTTCCACTTTTTCTACTACTCTCACTACTTCAACTACTACAAACATTCACTGGCCTTTCGTTACCATGACAACAGATACATACCCAGATACTACAGGCAGGAATATGAACTTTAGTCTGTCTTCTCTCTTCTATTCTCTTGTTCTGGTCTGTCTGTCTGTCTTCTCTCGCTCCCCCTCTCTATCTTTCTTTTTCCATCTGCCTCTCTCTCCCTCTATCCGTCTCTCTCTCTTTCTCTCTCTATCCCTCTCTCTCTCTCTCTCTCTTTTTCTTTCACTCTCTCCATCCCTCCTTCTCCCTCCCTGTCTCTACCTCCCCCTCTCTTCCTTTCTCTCTCTCTATCACTCTTTCCCTTCTCTTTCTCTCTCTTTGTCTCTCCCTCTCTCTCATCCCCCTCTCTCTTTCCCGCTCTCTCTCCCTGTCCCTCTCTTTCTCTCTCTCTCCATCCCTCCTTCTCCGTCCCTGTCTCTCCCTCCCCCTCTCTCTCTTTCTCTCTGTCTCTCAGTTTGTTCTATGCAATGGATATAGATTTTTCAAACAATTTGTTCCATATTTCTGCATTTTCATCAATGTTTCTCGCAGCATTTGTCTTCCACACTTATTCATAATTCCAGTTAGAAAATAAATTATTTCATACATTAGTGGTGTTATTCAACTTTTCAATGAAATTCATACTTATTAAACCAATTTCCACTTTTTCAACTATTCTCACCACTTCAACTTCTTCTTACGGATTTAAGCTATTCATCCAGTTAGCTTTAGCAATTCAGCTATTCAGCATTCCCACGCATTTTCTGCAGGAAATGCATTTTCTAGTTTAAGATGCATTTCTTTTTGACTGAGTTGAACCTTAGAGTGCTGCTTTACAAAGGTTAACTAATGGCATTTCCAAAGCACTGTGCAGGCAAGGCGACTCAATTATTACTTTTTTTGTCATAATTATATTTCAGTAAATTTGGTAAAACCTGAAATTGAGCCTTATTGAAGAGGGCCATAGTTCATATAAACTTCATGACTATTTAATACAGGCTGTGATGTGACGTTAACACAGAGTCAAAGTTTAAGTTAAATAACCAATTTAGCAAAAACTTTACTTAACATGCAAACATGAGCTGTTCAGTTTTGTATATGGTAATCGAAAGGACACAAGACAAGGAGTCGGAGATAGAGAAAGGAGTGGGAGATAAGTGGTACGCTATTTCATTTATGGCAAGGATGATAATGAAAGCTCTGTTTACGACCAACAGTCGAGTAATTCCAGCTGGAGTGTCCTTGTTCCTGGGTTGAGGGTCACTTCTCTTTCATTTGAATCTGTTGATGTACAAAGCATTGCAGTTCACTTGGAAATGAGAAAGAATGTATTCTTAAATGTATTTCATGCAGAGGCTATAAACGTTTACAATAAGTTTTTCAGTGTTCAAATGTAGAGAATGTTTCCTGCATTGATTTTAAATTCATGTAATGTTCTTTCTGTATGCATTCTTTTGAACAGCAGTTATATCAGAGATATTTCACCTTTCCAGTGTTTTTGGGACTTAATGAAAACTCACTAGATCCGTCATAGTCAGACATATTGTAATGATAACACTGTTATTAGTGTTGTATGTGTTCTACTTGTTTGAAAAAATAACAACAGTACAACTTTCTTTATGAAACTGCACTTCTGTACTTATTGTTGAAATTGTAACTTTGACCATCCAACACAAATAATGTTCATTGATTGGGTTAAAAATATATGGAGAGCTACAGCATCTCACTATTATTTCTCTCTCTCTCTCTCTCTCTCTCTCTCTCTCTCTCTCTCTCTCTCTCTCTCTCTCTCTCTCTCTCTCTCTCTCTCTCTCTCTTCTCAGACTTTGCAGAACCTCTCACTCTGCCCTCCATGATGGATCCGGGTCCCTCCACCAGCGACAGCCCCATGGGCGCCACCCTGCTGGGCAACTCGCCCCCCGAGGAGAGCATCGCCATCCTCACTTCAATGGGCTTCCCCCGCGCTCACAGCATCCAGGCACTTAAATCCACGGTCAGTCTTCTGCCCACTCTGTTTATGTCCTAATATTAAATAACTTTTCCTATTAGCTGGCACTGAGACTTATTTTCCAAGCATTTCTTATTTCGTCTAATAATTTGTTTCTGCCAGCTAATTTAAATGAGTCCTAATCCTCAACATTTAAGAGTAAATTGTTGTTCATCAACCTCAGTTTGAGTTTCTGCATTTGCTGCTGCTAATACGTCTTCTCCTGTGACTAAAGTCCTCTGCTGCTGTATTGTGTAACAGTGGTTTGTGTTGAACTGCCAGAAAAGGAAGGTTAGCTAGTGTTTGCAGTGATGGCCGCCATGACTGAGCTAACAAAGGAAACGGCACCACTTCCTGAGAGTCAGACCTCTGTAGGTGGTGCTTATTACTTAGGGCTCCTGCATGCTGCCTGCGTGGCGTGAGCGTGTCAGCTGTGTGCCGTGTCCGTTTTTATTTTCGGCTCTCGTGTTAACAGGTTATCGCTTGCACACTGCCTGCGTGACACGCATGGGAATGTGTACAGACAAGGCTAGCAGCAGCAGTGCCGCGTCAGACACGTTTCAGGTGTGCAAAAAGACATAGAAAACACCACGCAACTGACACGCAACAGAAACGCCACTCGGGCAGTGTGCAGGAGGCCTAAGTCTGTGACTCACAGAGACAAAGAGTTATATGGCAGAAAACAAAACAGTCAAGAGAAGATCTGCGGACAAAGAACCACCCACACAGTTTGATTAGTGCAGAAACAGCACCACAGCAACAACCTGCCTGACACCACAGAAAAAGGAAGAGCGTCCTGGTCAATAGAAACAGAAAAAGAAAAAGTGTCACCAGTTCATGACAAAGCAGGAGGTTGGAATGAAGTGAGGTGTCGTTTGGAAAGAGGGCAAAGAAAGGGCGAGATTATGAAAACCAAGCTCTGTCACTCATAAATGGGCTTGGCTGGCCCACTTGTTTGCTTTCCAAACTGCAAATTTAATGTAGGTCTTACATGTCAAGAGTGATTTAAATATGTCTGTTCTGTCTCGGTTTACAAATAGTGCCAGCAGCATATGGAAAGAACAGGTTCTGCTTCAAAGACACATCAAGCCATTTTATCATTACATCTCACAAATTAATTTTAAACACACAGTAAAGAAGTTCAGATTCTTTACTGTGTGTGAATCAAAAGGGGATGCATCTGCAGCAAATTTATTATCTCCCCTGTTTTGAAATGGCCCCCGTTTTTCATGTTTCATATTTCAAACTGCCCTCTCAGCAAAAAATAGCACAGAAGACTGTTATTAAGGCACGGAAATAGACACCAGGCTTCCTTGTTTATAGTTCATCATCCACAATACCACCAAACTCCCTGCTATCTATGATGTTGTGGAAGTGAAAAACATAAAAACATATTCCTCTTGAGGGGGATGGAGGTGTGACGCAGAAAGGGGTCTCACGGTCCAGTTTATTATTAGTCCAAAATTAGGAGGACATTTTTTTCAACCTCAGTGACTTGACTGGGAGAGAAAGAAAAAGCAGGCAGATTCATTTGCCAATCAAGACTTCTTCAGCAATCACACCTCTATTTTAGATTAAAACCAAACATCCTTAAGGTGTAATTATGCACAGATGGATACCTAACCACCTCCCCAATAAATGGTCTTTTATTTTTGAGGAGCTACCTAAAGACACAACAGTATATGTGGTAAATGTATTATCCTCAGCCCATGTTTTGACCTCGTAGCCTATCTGTATGTAGGCCATATGTCTTCTATGTGCCTATAATTCCTGTTAAATCTCACACTTTTTAGAAGAAAGTGCTGCTTCAATCATATTATGCATCAGTGTTTGTGCAGCACAGGATGTTCCCAGGAAATGGTGATATCCTCCTACAGCACACTCTTAACGGGCTAAAACCTATTTACCAACACTGATATATCTAAAAACGACAACTATTCAAATCTTCCTTCAATACTCATATATTAGAGGCATTTTGTGTTTGGGATTACATTGAATTTACGTAGTAAACTTGAAACATTCTTTCAGAACAACAACCTCGAACGAGCACTCGACTGGATCTTCACCCACCCAGAGGAGGAGGAGGAGAGTGACGCCCTTTCAGACATGGCCGACACGGAGCCCAACGGCAACGCTTTTTCCAACACCAACTCACACAGCGACTCCACACTGTCCCCAGACAGAGACGCGTCGGGCCCGCGGGTCAAAGACGGACCGGGACGTGAGTGTCTCTGCGTGACTGATCGTAGCTGCCGTTTCTGTCTTGACTTTATTTGTTATTGATCCTTATCGAAGGTGCATCAAGTAATGAGAGGTTGACTTTTTGCAACATCTGTTGAATCAGTAAAAGTGCAATGAAAGGTGGAGTCAAATTTAGAGTAAGATTGGTAATTGGGGCAGATATCCAGCAGAAGCGTTTAGCGTATTTAGTATATTCATATTTGCAAGAAAAAGACCTGCATTACAATTAAATTAAAATGGGGTCAGAGTCCAAAATAAGTGTCAGAGGGCATTTTCTACCTCTTGATTTTTAATTTTGCCTGGGCCTTATGTACTTTCAAAGGCCAGTTTACCCTCAGCTCCAATTAATGTCTGACGCTGACAGTGTACTGTGGTGCTGCTGCTCCCTGAGCTGCTCTGCCAGACCAATTTCAGGCACAAAAACATGATGCGGCAGCTTTTTAGCTCTTAAAGGGGAACCATTTTAAAAATTCATACCTGTTATTCCTATGGTCCAAGAAAGTCCAAAAATATTGCTAAACATGAACAACTCTCTCCCAAATCCAAAAACGAGAGTGCTAAAACTCCAATTTGTGACGTCATCAAATATAAAGTCAGAACTGCTCGATAGATAATGATTTCAGAAAGATGTTATAGATGACACTCATGTCACTGAATGTTCTGAGTATTTTCTGTTTTAGAACTGAGATCGCTACAATAGAATGACGCTCATTTGGTATGAAAAAGAAATCAAACATTCTGTGAATCTCCCATTCTATATCCTGTCTATGGAGCAGCCATCCAGACTTTATACCTGATGACATCACAAGTTTAAGACTTAAGTCTCTGGTTTCTGGATTTGAAAGAGAGGAGCTCATGTTCACAAATATTGATTTAACTTTCCTCCGCTGTGGAAATAACCTATTGGAAATCTCAATTTAAGTGGTGTTCCCCTTTAACACTCCTCACAAAGGAAATATGTAGTGTAACAAAGCATCTACATACGTATACCAATGATGTTTAAACCACTACCACACAAAAGTATGGGTGAAAATCCAAAAATTCCATTTGCAATGCAGACATTCTGGCTTTTCATGATTTCTTTTTAATTAATGTTTACGTATATTATTCACAGAAGCATATTCTGAACTGTCTTCGCCACAAGAGGACCTTGTTTACTGGTCATCAAAATCCATAAAAATATTGATATTGAATTATTTTTTTAAATATAGCTGTATATTTGATCGTTTTGATTATTTTTTTATGCTGTGCTTGATCTGTAACATGAAGGCATTGCCTTTAGCAACTGCCCCTCTATCTTTACTGTGTAGAAGCCTTAAAATAGTATTTTATAGCCAAGGCTTGTATGAATGCCCTGTGTTTACATGTTCTTCTACTGAAGATGTCAGTTTGAGCAGGTTGTGTAACAGATGGTTTAAGTATAAGACATTAGTATTTGTGAAACACTGCTGTGTTATCTAATCACATATTCTATATGTGACTTGATTGTTCCCCTTTTTTCAGGTTATGAGCTCTTTGCTTTCATCAGTCACATGGGAGCATCCACCATGTCAGGACATTATGTTTGTCACATCAAAAAGGAGGGAAGGTGAGTTGCACACAGTTTCTCAACTTTATATTCATTCAGTTCATTGTGGTACAAAACCGACAGCCTATTGTTGCTCACTATGAGTCACTGTCACAGAAATGTCTGTTTTTAATGGTCTAATCCTAATGGGTTTTCATCTCAGGAAATCAATTTTGTAAAGAAATTAAACTTTTATCATTGTTATTATTAAGCTTTTGCTGCCAGAAGTCTGAAAATCGCAGCGACAGTCAATTTTTCTTAGACTGAATGGGAAAAATAAATTGACCCATTTCCTCTGTCCTAATAGCAGTCTGTTTTTGAAAGAAGTGACACTTGACAAAACATTTCACACGCCACACATGTTCTGTTTTCCTGTAGGTGGGTGATCTACAACGACCACAAAGTGTGTTTGTCAGAAAGGCCTCCAAAAGACTTGGGCTACATCTACTTTTACCATCGACTGTCTAGCAGTTAAACTGAAGTACCCCTCCCCCCCCCCCTTCCACAATGCAACCTTTTTAAAGAACCGCAGTCTTTCACTCTGAAGACTGGCAGACAACTTTAATAACAGCCACAGTGAAAACGATGGAAATAACCTCTCAGACCAGCTGCTCGCCTTAATATGATGTCATTCAGGAGCAACCAGGAAACATGGTCAGAAAAGGAAAGCAATGTGCATTTGTGTACATTTGTGTTATGTTATGCTTTAAATGTATATTTCGGTGGTTATGTCTAAGAAAAGACATTTTCTTGACCGTGTAGGTGCAGAGGGATGTGTGCAATTTCCACTACACAAAATGTCAATATCAAATCTTATTATTCCTCCTTTATGCCTTCAGCTACTGTGCCAGTATTTTCAAAGTGGTACATTTTATAAATGTATATTGAAATGGCTTCACTGCCGGCCCTGAAATGCTCTGAAACTGCAACAACAAACAAGAAATCAGTGCTGCTCGTGACTTTGTATTTTACTTTGAAATACAAAAGAATGTTTTTTCATCCCCAGGAAATTGAAAGGACATTAAGAATTAAAATGTTTTGGGTGATCACCGAGAGAATTAACAACATACTGTATGTTCAGACTGTAGGGGAGCACCAAGAAGGCCATGAACAGGCGTTAACTAGACTGTAGTTAAAAATACAGTATTACAGGTTGAATAATGGCTCAGGCCTGCTCCAGTTCTACCCGGAGACAACATGCAAGTTTGACCCTTTTTTTAATGAGAAACTTTCTGAGGTAAACCAGCTGAGTTACAGTATCAAGATAGACGTATTTTCCTTCCCTGAAAGCACCTTTTGATTAAATCAAGTTTAAATTTTGCAGCTGATGCAGTTGAAGTGGACTTTTTATTTACCAGCTATAAGCAGTTGAATTTGTCAACTTCAGTACTGCTGACCATGTAAGTCCTTGAAGTAGCCATTAGTCTATGAAGGAGATGACCGCATTGCATATAATTGACGTCTAATATAAGCAACGCTGTGCTCATTCTAATATTTATTAAATTATAAGTGCACTGAACTTCTTTGATCTCCTTTTGTCCATATTACAAGATATTTTCATAGTTGGCAAAACATCAACTCTCAGCTGCAGCCGGTGCAGTTTAGCTCCTTTCTCTCTCTGATAGATTTAGACTGTGACCCAAAAACTTAAAATGAATGTTTTCCTTCACCTGTTGACACTTTTTAACAGGTCAGTTAATTCATTTATGCATCTGAACTGTTTTCACGAGTAAAGCAATATATGCAACTACAACCAAATCTACTCTTGAACCTACTGTATGATGAAAAGCTGTACAGTGACCTGCATCTCTTGTACTAACAGACGTGGTGCAGTGCTGAATGTAACTCCATGGTGCTCACTGCAACCAAAACCTCCTGTTCAGTTTGAATACTCCGAAACCACAGTGAACGTAGAACTGGCCCTTAGCTGTTTAGTCACTATAAATAACCTCATGCTGGATTATCCACCGACTCTGTACTCTTCTCGTTTATCTACTCAGTATGTTTGAAATGTACCAGACAGATTCAGCATGGATATTATTGTGCGTTGTTTGTTAAATATTCGTGAATTTGCAACCTCTGACTGAATCTGGTTTTATCTGTTGCATCCCAAAAAAGGGCAATGTAATATCACAGTGTTGGTATTTTGTCAGTGGCACAAACATTTAATTCCAGTTTGGTGATCCTGGCATGTGGTGAAACTGTCTTTCACTCAGTGGTGCACTTTTGGGTGCATATTTCAAACGGGAGTTCCGCTGAAAATAGACTTTCCGAATGTTACGGTATTCTGCAGAAGTCTACACCTTCTTTATATTTGCATTTTTTTTTGCTGATTTTTGTAGTCATTCCCTTTCATATTCAAGGCGAGGACAATCCTTTGACAATAAACTGACATTTCTTTAGAGGGTTGAAAGAAACAAAAGGAGACCTATTTGACTGCATATCTGATTAACATCAATAACTGTAATAGGATTGTCCCTAAAAATGTCTTTCAACAATCTCATGTAATGCTTTTTAAGACAGTCATAGGAGTGTTTTTCCTTATATCTTTACAGACAAAATTTTTATTACAGATTAAATCCATATTTCAGCGGTGCTCCCCTTTAACAACACTGTGCATAGCCTTCCCTGAGCAGAACTTCAGTTTTATTATATCTCGACCTCTCATCTTCATTAGACACTACTTGCTCAACTGCAGCTTCATTGTCTATGAAGCTGGGAATTCTAAAAGGTCTCTCTATGCAAGTCTTGTGTTTCTGCCGTTCTTCCTTTTTTTGTTCTTTTTTTTGTGTGTGTGTCAGAAACCACATGTATCCTATCGAACCCTCGTCTGTAATCTGTGTTTCTGCTCTTGAACATCAGTGGATGGGGGATAAACTTGTCGTCTTGCTGTTATTGTTGTCATAAATGTCTTCAGATATTCTGTGCAATTCATTTTATTTCTCTGCGCCTTTTGGGGTTTTGCACCATCTTCCTGTTTACGTTATCGTCTTTGTATTTTGTCTTTTTGTTTCAGCTCTTCCTCCAGCTCGGTCTCTTCCATTCTTTTTCTCTACGTTGTTAAAATGTTAAAACGTTTCAATTTGTCACAAAAATGCTTTTTCACTGTCAGCATGTGCACTAGACCAGTGGTTCCCAACCTGGGGTCCGGGCACCCCCAGGGGGGGCGGCAAAGATCACAGGGGGGGCGCGAGTCTTTATCTGGTTTGAGGTTGAGGTAAAAAAAAATGTTTTGCACATGTTAAACAAATTATAATACACTAGAATATATAATGTATACAAAAGTCTGTATGAAAACTATATATTTTGTTGTATCCTCAATTTTCCTGCCCCACGGCATCACTATTTTATGAATGAAACATGCCGGAGAAACAGTGCTGATAACTCCTCTGTATCAAAAAAGAAAGAGAGGCTCTATCTCGAGAGTTACCTCAACTTCGGTTTTGGGTGGGGGGGGGCTCAGCTTTTCTTAGACATGAGTAGGGGGGGCGCCAAGGAAAAAAGGTTGGGAACCACTGCACTAGACGTTGACATTTAGTCATTTGGATTGTACAATTGTACTTTTGTGAGTTGTATTCTCTTTTTCATTTCACTAAATGTCAACAAAGGCTCTTCACTTCTTTTTACTCTGTTGCCTTTTTTGAAAACAAGCTTGTGCCAATTCTGTAGTTTTCATTACATAGATTTCCTGAAGGGATTATTTTAAGTTGACTTTTGTAATGTATGCATTTATCCAAATGTGGCTTAGGTATATGTGAATAGAGTCATGACAGTATATGCAGTGGCACTGTTTACTTACAATGTTTGGGTAATTTAATAAACTACACCTTTGTTGAGACTTGGCCTCTTTAAGAATGAATAAAAAGCTGCAGTTCAAGTGTTTCCTTTTGGAAAATAAAGACACAAGAGCATAGAATATATAACAAGAATTTATTTTAAAAGATTACTTTCATATTGTACGTTTTGAAAGGCGCTAATGCTTTCCTTGTGATTATACAGGGAGAGTAATATGCATTATAGTAGATGTTTCAATAAGTAATTCATATTGTATATAAAGTATATAATTTCTACGTTCATTCATCAAAATATTTTATTCATATGTATGATGCATCGATAAATAAACCAGAACCAACAGCTTTTGTACACCTGTTGAATTAAAGGAGCGAAGAAGAATAAATGCACTGATAACCTTTAGGAAGCCCAACCAATGATGCTGTTAATAACATTTTTGAAATGCTTTATAGAGTGTGAGAACTTGATAATAATGCAGAAGACGAAACCTAGGTGAAAACCAAGGCGTAGCCTTGACCAACTGCCACTTTGCTTGATTGAAAGCCATGATGTCTCTCTCATTGGTGGGCCAAAGTCTCTGGGCGGGCAAAGCAGAGAAAGGGGAGGTAACCTTATGACCTCATAAGGAGAAGATTCCCGATCGGCCCATCTTTGAGCTTTCATTTTCTCAAAGGCAGAGCAGGACACCCAGGGCTCGGTTTACACCTATCACCATTTCTAGCCAGTGGGGGACTATAGGCAGGCCGGGGGAACTCATATTAATGTTAAAAAACCTCATAAAGTGAAATTTTCATGCCATGGGACCTTTTAAAGTCTTGAAAAGCATTGAATTCAGTTTCCTCAAAGTCTTGCATTTAATTTACAAAAGTCTTGAATATTTTCTCTTGCCTGCTGTAGGGAGTAATAGTAGTTATTTTTCATATTTTTCCAGTCTGTTTTCATTTCATACCACCATTTTTCCCAGTGACCGTTTTAGTTCATATTGCCACCTTTCATCACAAAGTGTTCCTTTGTCAATCAAGAGCAACTGGTCAGAGCCAGTCATGTGATTGGCTGTGACATCGAGTAGACAGCCAATCACATAACTGGCTACAATGAGATATAAATGACGTGCAGTTTTTGATTTCACAAATTATTTCATGGTTTTGTGTATATATGTCTGTATTTATTTATAATTAATATATTATTTATTTCATAATGACCTATTTATTTATTCAGTTTTAACACCCTGGGTCTCCATATATAAATCATGATGAGCAAAGATATGCAAACTTAGTACTGAACATATTAATATAATTCATTTAACTGTTTTTTGTTGTTTGCTAATGCAGCACATAACTATTGATAGTGTACAGTAAGCTTTATGAATGGGTGTAACAAGTGAAGTTAAGCATGATCAAGTTTCAACACTAAAAAGCAGTTGGTAACAACAGATAGATAGCTCTATTGGCTGGGGTTATTAAAAGTGTTATCAGTACATTTATAATTTGTAGAAGCCATAATTACAAAATGTCTACAGAATTTCTAAATGTCTAACCCTATGATTAGCCAGTTGTAGCAATGCACCAGTAAGCTCAAGTTCAGCATGTTCAGAAGAGATTAAGTGTGTAACTCCTCACACACTGTTTCTCTGCTCGAGTTGCGCACTCACTCGTTCTATGCAAGAAGAAGCATTTGTGTCGAATATATGCTGACTATGTACATCACTTTTTATCAAGGTTGCAGATTTTCAAAGTGCATTGTAGAAATATTGCAAGAAAACCTCAGGATATATTTCATTTTTCTATGTTAGATGTGGGAGCAAAAGAAAGCACTTCCATGTATTTCATGCATACAAATAAAAACAGCATTCCAAAAAATATATGGAGAGGATCTAGCATGCGATCAACCTCAATCTGTTCCTCAGGAGCATGCGTTAAGCTAGGTCAGTTCACCTGAGAGGGTACAGTAGGTAGGTTCTACAAAAAGAAAACTGGCACCAGGCATCATCCAGTCTCAATGCACTGCAGTATGATGTACACAGTAGAAGTTAAAATTTTAAGCCAGCAATTTAAAGTTTCTTTAAAAAAATAAGTTTCTCATTTTTAACACAACTACAGTATCTTGAAATGCAAAAAACCAAAGGCCTACAACCTCATAAGAAAACTAGAGTTGATTTGGAAATCACAACTTACCAGACATCATGTTTTAAGTTCCCACAGTTCACTATTGACACAAAAGACAGCTGAGAGGACTGGGGACAAAATAGGTGTTTATATTTTAAAATAAAGAGATAATGGCCCAGAATAACTCCCATGTCTCTCAGCTATCTCTCAGGGAACTATTACAAGTAGATTGGGTTTATGGTTTATGGAAACAAAAGTGGGTGGAAGCTTGTCTGGGACTTTCTGAGATTTTGATCTGATAATGAGCTAAATGTAGCTGTGCAGCTGTAACGTAGATGCAAGCAAGAATCTACAGCCTGCTCGGGGCTCTGTGAGGCTGTGCAGTGGTGCTAACAATGACAATGCTAACATGCTGATCTTAAAGGTGCCCTGCCACATGTATTTCATTACTTTGTGCTGATGTCGGAAGTTTTACCATGGACTCTGTAACATTTTTTGTGGAAAAAATGCCTTGGTTACCTTGTTTCAAGCCATTCTAACGTGGTACAGAAAGCCTACAGGAAGCTCAATTTCTGCCAGTTCTCATTAATATTCAACAAGCTAAGCTGTTTGAATCTGATTGGCTAACAGCTAGCCAATGAGAGCCTGGCTGTCAGCATCCTTTACCCAGCGCAACTGGGCGAGCTCATGAATAGTAATGAGCTCAGGCAATATGATGTCAGACTGACCAGCTTTTGTAATTGGCCTGATTTCTCAGCTTATTTCTGTTCAGTGGCTAGAGCTGACAGAGGAGGTAGCAGTTCATTTTCACATTCAACACATAACACAAACACATATGGACCTAACATATTTCAAAAAATACAAGGAAAAACGGTTTTGTGTGGCAGGGCACCTTTAAGCAGGTATAATGTTTATCATTGTCATGTAGTTTTTTTGTGTGAGCGTGCTAACAGTCGCTATTCAACAGTAAACGCAAAGGACAGCTGAGGCTGATGAGAATGTCAGTAATTTTGCAGGTATTTGGTTGAGGGACGAGGTACAGAGACTGTTCAGTGAATAACCTGTCACTGAACACCACAAAACCAAGGAAGTGATACTGGACTTCAGGAAGAAAAGCAACACAGATAACATAAAAGACTCTATACCCATCCTGGCCATCACCTCTTTGAACTATTGCCCTCTGGGAGGCGTTATAGGTCGTCCAAAACACGCACCTCCAGATTCAGGGACAGTTTTTTCCCACAAGCAATTTGCACATTAAATAGGAAAAAACAATAAGCACTTTTCATCCTCATGCACTTTATGTAACACTGTGCAAAAGAAGTAAATTATTTAACTATTTTACTAAATTATTTCACTAGTTTACTATTTACTCTAGTTTTAATCCTTTTACCATCTTCACATTCTCTGCTCTATGTTCTTAGTTTAATGTGTGTTTTTATGTTAGAGTAGCACTTTTAATTTCATTGTATGTACTTACAATGACAATAAAGTCAATTCTGATTCTGACAAACCAAAGTATTATTTGGACACATTCAAATGTTGATCTGATGGTGATGCTAGATAAAAAAGTCAGGGGATCACAAAAGTTATTACAATTCATCCTGAGGGGGGTAAGATTCTCTGTACCAAAGCCCCATGGCGATCCATCCAATAGTTTTCGACATTTTACTAATGGTGGCGTGAGGGCAAAGGTCAGAGGATCACCAAAGTCAGTAGGAGTCATCCTCTGGTGAACATACATTTCTGTACTAAATTTCATGGCAATCCTTTAAAACAGCTGCTAAGCTATTTCAGTCTGCACCAAAGTGGTGGACCGACAGAGCGACATTTCTATCTATAAAGCTGTGCTGCTAGCACTAATTTAAGCCCTATTTGCACAGGACTAGTATTACCAGTGACCTCATGTGATTTAGAAATAACCCACCCCACGACTGTGTTTCATGCGGCGCACTGACACGGGATAAGTGAAGTCTGTATTTTACTCAAGTCCACTGACATTATCCCTGACAATTCTTTTATCATAATAACATCTCTGAATAAATGTGTGCATCCACTTCTGCTTTGTCCTCATTGCCTTTGCCATTGTACAGTCCACTGTCAGCCCCCCTCTGATGCAGATTGTTAGTGGCATGCACATATGTGCTGTGTCTCACTGGGCTCTTCTGCCTCCTTGATCTATTAAACATCATGGTTGGCCACAGAGACTCTCTGCCAAAAAAATTTTCAAAGTGTCTGACTGCAATAGCTACTCATCTGTTTCAGCCTGAAATATCATCTTACTTGTTATGTTGAATGTACGAGTGGATAACATATTAATGTGATTGGTTGGATAATAGTAATAGTTTGCTAGTTGTCCACTTAAAAAAGAGAGTTTTGTTCTCAAAGTGCAACTAAGGGTGAGTTTCAAAGAGAACATATGTGGCCGCTTGTGGAATGATAGCAAAGCTTGATGTACGTCTGTAAATACGGTGAGTGTGAGGTCATGTTGCTACACAACAGAGTTATAAAACATGAAGGCTACACTTTAGGTAGATGGTTCTGTTCTTTTCACAATCACACTTGTTTTGTTCTCCCCCAGCTTCCTAATGAAACACTTCTTCTCATACAGACCATGACATCAAAGCTGTACAGTTTGGAAGATGAATGGCTCTCTTGCCAGTCTCTGGTTTCCCCTGATAGCGTTCTTTCAAAGCACAGAATCACCACCTCCTTTTGGTCCACCAAGGCAGACAGGGACAAACTGACAATTGAGAATGGCAACATAAAACATGACCTTTTGCATAAGATCTGAGAATAAAAACCTACTTTCTACAGCCCACCCAGGCCGTGGACACGCCTGTTAGACACCAAGGTGCTGAGCTATACAGAATAGCAGATTGTCTATCATTTACGGCGAGGAACGTGATGTTCACAGAGTGACTTTCAAACTAGCAACAGAGACGCCAGAGAAGCAAAAAAAAAATCAAAAAGCATGTATAAAGCTTTGCTTCTGTGGTGATGCAGAGGAATTATCTGGAATAACTAGCTCAATACAATCATGTTTTGTGGATGCACGATAACATAATGTTCTCATGTGAACTGAAGTTTGCAGATGGCAAAACAAATATCTTTTCAAATATGTGGAGCATTCTGCCCAAGCTTACATAAATATTTATATCATGCATGATGGCTGAGGCAGACTGATTTAATTAAATGTATGAGTGTCACTGCCTGTGGAGGCACAGCAAAGACACAAATGACTGCATTAGGAAATGCCCCAATCTTTCTTAGGTCTTGGCTTGCAGCTACACATCCAATACCTGTAATATTATTACGCTGTATTGAAATGAATACAGTCGGGAAAATAAGGTTCTGATGTGTACATCAAATGTGAGGGCTATTAAAGCCACCCTAGAAGATAAAAGAGATATTTTTAGACCTGTAACAACTTTTGTTCATGTGAGAAAGTTTAAAAGTTTTCACAATAACGAAGGTTTTACAGATCAATGTTGCCCAGCTTTTGTGTGTATTTCTCCACCCAGTCAGCATAAAGGGAACTAGAAGCTAGGAGCCAAAACCAAAATAATAATCAACAAAACAAAAAATAATGGCTCAGAAAGCTTTCAAGTTTAGAAGATGGCAGGTATTTAAAGAAATTAAAAACAGTCTGAAAATGGCTTAGTGTTTTTTGGTTGCCATAAAAATAGTATAAATAAATATTGTTTTTCGCATGCATTTGAGTAAGGCTTTACAACCTGGCTTGCACATTCCACTTGTGTTAAGAAAGTGAATCTGTTTGTCTGAAGTGCAAAGGGAAAACTTGTGTGTGTTGTGTGTTAATTTTAAACAAGAATCCATTTATGAAAATGCTTATTCATGCAGTATCATTATTCTCCATTGAAAGAAGATGAAAACAAGCCAGGAACAGAATTTGGAGCTCCAGGTCATATGGTGCAGTCTTTATCATGTGTTCACTAAATCCAGGCTTTACGAGGGTGAGACAGTCTTTGAAAGTAATTGGATAACAAAACCATTTTTCTTTTTTTTCTCAAAACCTCAACTTTTCTCTACAAACAGCATGTGAGGGTTCCTGTGTGAGATTCTCAAGCTGCCTGTCTCTCCTGGCTCCAACTCTGTTCCACTGGATGAGTCAGTTTTAATTGATGTGTTCTCTAAGGCATTGCCCGTACAATCTTTGCCCGTCCTTGTGCTCTTTAGGGAAATCACAAATTGCAGTGCAAATCCATCACAAAGCAGTCACTTCAAGCACTTGGAAGAACCTGTCCTCAGAACTGCTCCAAGGTACTTGAGCGAAAAATATGACAACTTTGACGACTGCAGTTAATTTTGACGTGCATAAAAACTACACTCTTGTCTCTAACATCAGATCCAATCCACTCTGACGTGTGCACTTTGGTCTTTTGGCTGTTGGGTAGAAATCAAAGAGTACTGTAAGTGAAGGGGGAAATGCTATTGTCACTACCTCCCATTCCTCAAATGTCTAGGTTAAAGGCCCGCATGAGGAGATCCAGGTCACCAATATTTGCAGCCTGGAAGAGTTCGGGCTGGTCCATCATGGATAAAGCTATCCTCAGAGCAGCCCAGATGTTTCCAGACATGACCTGGTGGGACTGCTGCCGACTCCGGCTTTTCCTCTGGAGGCTTAACGCAGTCAGAAAGTTACTGGCCGCCTCTCTGGAGAAGAAACAATAACAGGAATCAGTTTGGTATGCTGTGTGGCACCAAACAGGTGATTTCACTTGTTAGTAATGATTAAACATCTTCTTACGGCCCGGTCACACCAGCATTTATAGTCAGCGCATGCTCATGGGGGAGAAGTAAATCTGTGCAAGATTTTTAAAAGTGCTGGCCTTTGAGGGAGCGGAACCAGAGGAACTATTGTAGCTTTTCAGCTGCTTGGCACAATCTACTTTTATCCCATCTCTGAAGTTAGGAGACTGAAGTTAGAAAAAAATATATCTTTCTATAAACTACGTGAACTTACTGTCCCGTGAAGTGAATTAATGGTGCCCTGTTAGCTAAATGGTTACAGCCCATGCCACGAAACTGCAACGTTAGACCTTTGTTTGACATTAAGAGCTCAAGATAGCGCCGTGGATGGCTGTCTTGGTGTGTGGTAGTTACACACATATTTACTTTTAATAGTATCTCAATAATTTTATTGTACTTTGTATTCTTTATTTATGTTCTTGACTGTTGCAATACTTGCCTACTGCCTTTATATTTATTTCCATTGTAATATGTTTATTATTATTGTATGGATTGTATGGAACACCAAGGCAAATACCTTGTAAGTGAAAACATACTAAGCTTATTTTGATTCTGACCAGCTAGCTCAGAAAGCTATTGGGACTGACCATACAACTATGGGACTGACTAGGACTTGCATGTTTCCGGCTGGCTAGCGTGTTAGCTTAGCAGAGGCAGTAGTCACCACTAGTCCTGTAAATAGTCCCTCCGTCCATCCCCAAGCTTCTAGCACTGCCTATTACATGGGGATGTAGGTACATGAACTTCACTGTGCCTCTTTCTGGTGTGACCGGGCAAGACAATATGAGCGTGTACAAACTGTGTTTAATTGACATCTCCCTGATTAACTTGTTAGTTTTTTGCAGCTGGGTCAAATTACATTTAGTTACAATTACAATTAGTTTTTTTATTCAGCGTGACTATAGGGAACTGCTAGTTTAGAGAATATTATAGATCCATGACGAAACTGACAGAAGGGCGGGAAAAAGTCACAATTACAATATCATTAGTTTATCAAAAGGCATGCATTTTGGACATTTTCCTAACAAGTGGGTTGCATCCCCTCTCATATGCCTACTGCCTGTAGAAGAGGTCTAATTAGCCAGAATATTGAAAACACCTGTGGGGGTGTACAGAACCTTGATGTATGCTGGTGATCTCATGCATGTGTGTAATTTGCCCAGAATGATAGCCTATACACTGTTACTGGAAAGACATGTTGCTGTTACATTTGTTCAATGGTGTTAACTTTGCATCACAAACCAAATTAGGTTCACTTTTATTCTATTGGGATGAAGGTAGACATGTCAGAGAAATATTGAACCTGGGCAGTTAAACTCTACAGGCTAGGTGAGTCCTAATCATGCTTTTATGCAATGTGATGTGACATGTCATAGGCCTATGTGGATATATTGCAAATGCAGCAACACCTGTTAAGCTATTTAGCGTTACTTCAGTGTAACCTTACAACACACTCTTCCAAAAGGCTGTCAGTACTCCACTTGACCTTGGCGGAAAGTTTGTGAAGGAACAATGATGTTTGTGTCGCAACAGAGACAGATTGCCAATTGTTAGCTTCAACCCTCACTTCAACCCAGACACTGAGAGTTATTTTCTTGTCCTTGATGTCTCCAGGGTAGAAACAACTCTTCCATGAGGATTAATTATTCTCCCCTTAGATGAGGGTCACTGCTTCTCTTCACCAAGCTAAGTATTTGCTGTTTGTTGTGCTAACATGCTAACTTATATCTTCTGTGCACTTGGCTTACTAGTTTTATTGCTCGGACCTGGCTATGTCTTGGCCTCTATTGGTTACTAGCATACTTTCTGATCATATAACTTTACTGCTGCCCTGTAGGCTAGCTTTGTACTGCATGTGTAGTATTTGTTTTTGGAAGCTTGTTTTCTTTTGGATGTTGTCTGGCAGGTGCATTATGAGTCTCACTGATTTAGGTAGCTGAATATGAATACTCATGTTTGGGTATTATGTTATGGGCTAAATTGTTTTTTGCTGCATATTTCCTTTTAGGTTTTTGCCATTTAATATGCTTCTGTAAAATTGACTTTTGTCACACACAAAATGAACATTTTCTTTTTCACACTTTTATAATCAGCCATCTAGTGATACAGAAATGTATCACAAAAAAGCAATTGCTGCTACACTTAACATTAAGTTAATATCTTATATGTAGGCTGCTATGTAGCCTACTGTTATTCATCTGCTCATCACAAACTACTCCAAATCACAAATGTTGGGATTTTGAATTAGAGCTGCAACCATTTTAATAATTGGTTAATTGTTTGTCATTTTCCAAAGAAAAATACCAAACATTCTCTGGTTGCAGCCTCTTTAATGTGAGGATTTAATGGTAATTATTATATTTTTAAGGTTTAAAAGAACTCTGGATAATGACCATGCTGTGGGTAATTATAACAGGGATTTTTCACTATTTTCTGACATTGTATAGACCCAATGATTACCTACTTGCTTAATTGAGAAAATAATAGGCAGATTAATTGATAATCGCAGCCCTAATAGGTGGGTTGCTGAGTTTAAAGTATATTTATCCTTACTTTGCTAGATTGTATATTCTCTTCCATGGCTGGAAGTACCATTTGGACTTTTCTCCATGGGTGCTAATGAGAGTTCTGTCCCACTCTCCTATAGCCCCAGGTCACTCACCTGTGTGCCCCCAGGTTAATACAGCTGATGCCCAGGTTGTAGCGGGACCTGATAAAACCTGGTTGCAGCTCGAGGGCTCGCGTGTAAGCCTCCACAGCTTCCTTACTCCGGTCCCCGTTCGCCAGTGTGGCCCCCAGGCGGTTCCATAACAAGTAGTCCTGGATGGGGGGTGAGTAGTGGTGTTGGTTGAGGGATAAGCAATGTCAGAGGGTGACGATGAAAGATTTGTTTTTAGTGATGTTCACTGGGATGTGTGTTACATATGTGGCTTGAATATATAATATATGTATGTATTTAAAGTAGCTACGAGGAACTTTTAAATGTTTCTGAAACATGTATTCTTAATCTGATGATCATAAATGACCTGTAACAGCAAAAGACTAACAGTGAAAAGAAAGCTAATTCTGTATAGTTTTTATTGATGCCTTTGCCTCGCAAAGTCACAAAATGATTTACAGCAGGCAGACCGGCTCTACACTCACAAAGTCTGATAGGTCACTGAGCCTGTGTTATTGTATCCAGCCAAGTAAAAGGTTGTAGGAGATTTCTTTATGTAGGCCTAATTGTATTTTAATTTTATTTTAGAAGTTAACTGTTGTAGTTATTGCTGATACTGGGGCAGGGCAATCAGAAAAAAAGGAAATTAAACAAAGAACAACTAAAAGCTAAAAGGGGAGAGTGACAGACGACGGAATCCCGAGTCAACTTGGTCTGGCTTTTAACAGATGGAGATTATTACGGGATTGTAAAGGATTCAGAACCGACCCTGAAGAACCGACCCTGAATTGCCCCTCTTCCTCCTAGACAGGTATGTAATTACCTAAGTTAAGTTACCGTACGCAACAATTGAAATGCAACAATGCATTGGTACCGTATTCTCTTATTGTAAATGAATGATTTCTATCTGAGTAAAACATTCATCGCAACTATATGACCTCCCGGTAACGCTAACTCAGTAATACAGTGGGTAAAAACGTTACATGCTTTCCTCCAGTGGACGTTACGTACATTTTGCTGCACTGGGCACATTATTTTTGCCTTTGTTATTGTTGTTACTATCCCTAGATAATGGTAGATTTGTGTTTTCTAGTATTTATTCACGTATAAAGGTTTAACATGGATATTAGGGCTGAAACGATTCCTCGAGTAACTCGAATAATTTGATTACTATAAAAGGGATAGTCAACAAGTTGGCAAGTCAACAAGTTGGCTCTTTAGATCAAATTGTGGTCACCAGTACGTATTTTCTTGCCTTTGTTTTTGGTAGTTGTGTTTGTGTAGGTTCATCAGCCATACAACTCTGTGATTTAGCTACTTTTGTCAGGTCCGCTTCGTGGAATGACTGATTAAGTTTAGGGCTGAAACGATTCCTCGAGTAACTGGAATAATTTGATTGCTAAAAATCCTTGACGCAAAATGTTTTGCCTCAAAGCTTTCTTTAATTAATGTTACCAATGTTCGTTCACTGTGTTTCTGCATGGAGGATTATTATTGTCGCTGTCACTGTCGCTACTGTACAGCTGATCAACAATCTACTAGCATACGTGTAACAGCTGTGTGACATTGTAATCAAATAAGTAAATGAAAATAGGTTGAGTATAACTAATATTTACATATTGGCCTATATACAGATCAGTCTCAGGTTACTAGTACTAGTTACTACAGGAAACTAGTTCTGACAATTTAAGGTAATGTTTATGTATGTTTAATGTATTCCTTAGTTTGAGGTTGTTATTGCATTTCAGAAAATATTTTCTTTAAAAACAATGTAATATGTGACTTAAATGCTGTATAATATAATAATTGCTTTTTCCGAAAATTAAACCAAACTATTGTATATTATTGCTCTTCAATAAAACAAAAGTATTCCTTATCTGATTACTCGATTAATTGATGGAATAATCGGTAGAATACTAAATTACTAAAATAATCGATAGCTGCAGCCCTAGTGGATATAGCTAATGTTTTGCAACTATGCAAAAGGAAAAGATCTTTACGACAGCAGTTGTGGTAAAAACACTACCACTTTTGTCCTAAAGGGCCACTAGACAAACTGAAAGTTCCTTGTAGCCACTTTAATTAGTAAACACACTGGCGAACTCCTTTTGAGCCTGAGAAACTCATCTGCAACATTATCTTAAAGTCTAAAATGCTTTCCAGCTCTGAAAGACCTGATCAAGCAGCAGACATTGTGTCCAACAGAATAAGTAAAATAGAGCTGAATAATCTGTGCTGCTATACAACACAGCCTTGTATATGCAGAGACAGCATGACAAAGCAGTGTTAGAGACATCATTCTGTATTTTATGTTTAATTTTTTATGCACAAAGGACGTGTTTGGAGCATTGCAGCTATGACATAACCTAACAAGGGTATTTTAAGGAGGGCTGTGTTACATCACACAGGGTGTCCTTGCCGTTGTTTCCCACCTGCAGGTACACAGGCACATACGGAGGTCATGGTCTGCTACAGTATAGGGGTCCTTCATCTTTGGCTAAGCCGAGCAGCAATATATTATTATCTCTCTTTGTGTTCAGAGCTATTTTTTTTTCCAGCAGGGGAGCAGATATTACCAAGTCAAATGGGGAGGTTGGATTTACCAGTGAGTAATATACTTGCTGGGACATGATTTGTGTGTGTGTGTGTGTGTGTGTGTGTGTGTGTGTGTGTGTGTGTGTGTGTGTGTGTGTGTGTGTGTGTGTGTGTGTGTGTGTGTGTGTGTGTGTGTGTGTGTGTGTGTGTGTGTGTGTGTGTGTGTGTGTGTGTGTGTGTGTGTGTGTGTGTGTGTGTGTGTGTGTGTGTGTGTTACCCTAGACGGGGACTTATTACAAAATGTCCCAAATGTTAAAAAGTCATGTCCTTCAATAACACTCTAGGGTTGAAATTTTGAATTCCCAAGTATTTCAATTAGGGTTTATAAAAACATACAGTATCTTTGATATATGCAAGTCTAATACATTAATTTGTGAATACATTCACAATGTACCATGGAAAATATAATTTGTTTTTGCAAGTTTTGTTATTTAATGTAATAAGCATTCCAAGTATTTTGTGCATTTAGTGCAAATGGCTCATATACAGTAATTCTTTGGCATAATCATTCCCAAAATCTCACAATACTGTTGTCGTTTTGGAGAAAAGTGTGTTGCAGTACAACTGAATATAATTGTCATAGTTTCTGTTTTTAATTATCATTATTGCAACAACTAAAAATCACCAACATTGGGCATTTTTCTGAAGATATTACGAAACTTTGCGTGACTCCCTGTAATGTAGCAATGTATCAACAGCCACCAGCTAGGGAACGCAAACGAACCAGCATCCTTGGAGTCCAATTGGGCAAAAATAAGCAGTAACAATTTTGTAAAATGAATTGGCTTTGAATATATGAATGAGCCTCTGATTATCCATTAAGTGTTGCCTGAAAGATGCAGAGTTTACATCACTGGCATAATAGCGTGCCAGGTGGAGTCAACCAGCTGTCAGACATGTTGTCTCTGCAAGGAAACTAGTGCATCCCATGTGTTGACCAACTACAGCTTACAGTCAGCTAGTCAGATCTTTGTCAGTGAGTCTTCTTCAGCACATGCAAAATCTCAGAAAATATTTGGCATGGCTGGATACGACTAGGTGTAATTGGAAAATTACTGTATGTTGTGGGGTGAACTGACCCTTTTTAAGAATGTGATGATTTTTGTTGTTTTACCATGTATTTCTCAATATGTCACCATACTATATGCATGTTCCTTTAGTGATGACAAAAGGAATAAATTGGAATTAAATATTTTTTTATTTTAAGATTTGCAATTTTTTGCCTTTTTACGTTTACAAACTTTTTTCTGACATGGTTACTTCCACTGAAGCTCAAATCGACCATTGAGACTATTTCTGCTTGCGGCGCATCTCTGTGATTGTACAGCTTCACTCTGTCTAATGTGCATGTATGTGTCCATCTTACCTCGGGCCGCACTGACAGGGCCGTATTGAAGGCCTCTACAGCTTTGTTGAACTCTCCGCTGAGGTTGTAGAGCACCCCAAGGCCCGTCTGCAAATCCGGGTCGACGCTGTCAGAGTTGTGCTGAACTGCTTCCAGAAAGAGCTCCTTGACCTCGGGCAGGGAGCTGTGGACGCACACGCGCACACACACGTACGCACAGCTAAGGATTAATGTGACTTAAGGCGGCTGAGCTCTCTTTAGATAGCAGAACTATGATGTGCAATGTACTTGTATTCAGTGTAAGAAAACTAAAGAGGGAGAGATTGACGGGGGTAAATGAGAGAGAAAGTAAGGGAAGAAGAAAAGGGGAAATTAAAGAGGAAAAATGCAGAGAAACTAAAAGGACTAGTTCCGTTTTATTTGTTTATGGGTTTAGTTTATGTAAATCAAGTCCTCTGTGTTGGCAGCAAAAGTAGTTCAGTGTAGTGTTTGGAGGCCTTGTATTTTAATTTTAACTATTTTTGAAGTAGTTATTGAAATGAATAGCTAATGAAATATTTTTGTATTTTGTTTTTCTTTTATTTTGATTGTAAGTTAGTTTATTTGCAATAGTCCTCCATACTGTACAACACTATAGGTCATGTATTTCTACCCTCCAATACAACCCATAAGAGCGTTTCATAAATCAGTGCCTCTAGTGGTGGCAGAAAATAAGACCCACTGCAGCGTTTTCCGTCCTCATATCTAAACCAGAGAATTTAAACGTAGCGGAAATGAGGGGAGAGAAATATGGGGAACACTGGTCCTGGTTGGTAGCAGCCAGGGCCGACCATGGCCACCCCGCGACGGTCTCCTCCCCTCAGCTGTGTCTTTGGCAGCTCAAGTTGAGTGTCTATGCTTGTGACTGTTTTTCTCTATTCTACCTAAATCTCCAACGTGATATCATGACTTTGCGTAAACATACACGCCACTTCCAAATGGCGTTGATAAACACTAAAAAGCGAGTATGCGTCTTGATAACACACCAATAATGGCATACGAATTGGCGTGTCATACATACGCCACTTCATGAGATCAGTCTGAAATCTCTGTAGTTTTGAGTTTAGTTTCAGTCCTGTGTTCCTGTTTTTTATTTTTAGATATCTGCCTTATTTATATCTTTCTTTCCTGCTGTTGCTGCTTCACATTAAAAGCTTTCTATTGGCAAAGCAGCAGAACGCTTTATTTTGAAGATGTTATAGGAAGTGCAATGTGTTTGTCACTTTATGTCATATGTCAGTTTCCACTAGGCCAGTCATAACAAAGGGAGGGAGGGTAAAGGAAAGTTAGAGAAGAGAGATAAAAGAAGGGGGAGAACCGCAAAGAGGAGTGTAAAGAGTGAGGGATGGAGTAAGAAGCAGAAATGAAAAGGATGATATTTCATGTATTTGAGCGGAGACCACAGTTATTGTACCTGTATCTCCTCACAGGGACTACGGGATTAATGATTTGATAAAGTGCTGCTTTACTTTGGGAAATTACTTATATCTAACAGCCTCATTTTTTTCTGGCTTAAGATAACACAGCCGTCTGCCTTCTACAGCACAAAGAGTGGTTTGGCAAGATGGATACATGTAGCTCCATATAGCCTATACTGCCTTGCCAGTGAAATAACACCAATACCAGCTGTGGTTCAGAGACCTTTAAACAAGTTTTTGCTCTCCCTGACAGAGTAATGGCAGTTTAAGTAAAACAAATGAGAATCTGAGATGGCCAGTAAACATCTTGTTTTTGAGTGTGCAACATGCAGCACATGATATGTGCATATGTTTGTCAGCTATTCAGTGACTCTGAACTGTTAGTTCAGTAATGTCAGTTGTTTGGACGATGGAAATTGCAAAAAAAAAAATTTTTTTTTTTTTTTTTTTTTTTGCAAAAATTTGTGCCAGATAAAGAGGCTAAAAATACAGCTGACTGCTCTATTCTTTGTTTTCATCAGAGCTAAAGTATTGTTGTCTAAATACTCCACCTTTCGTGTCTGCCCACGTTGGGAGCAGTAGACATCCTGCGTTGGGAATTTGGGGATCCCATCAGGTGGGTCTTGCCCTTCAGCAGGTGCTTGTACTTTGGATTGTGTCGCAGCCAGCAGAGCAGGGCCTCGCAGGCATCATTTCGCATACCGGTGTTGGTCAGGCTCACAGCCAGAGCCATGAGGGCTGGAAGGTTGTTTGGGTGGAGCTCCAAACACCTGGATGGACACAGGACGCCGGCATGGGAGAGAAGAGATGGTGTAAGGTGTGCACTTCAAAGGAAAATCTAGATTTGACGGGCATTAATTCGGACAGGCCAAAGCAAGGGAACATCAGGCAGAGGCTAATGATTTCTGGGTCAGGATGGATGAGCTGCACCTCTCCTGATCTGCCTTTCCTACAGGGGACAAGGTTTGCATGCTCCCCTCAGCAGCAGCAGGGTTAGGTGATTTGCAATAAGTTTGCATTTAGGAAAAAGAGAAGCTAGGGATGGAAAGTGTGTTTGTAGCGAGTGCTAAAGTTATATCACCAGTTATATCATTTGGACAACTGCCACAAAGATCTACGCAGGCTTTAGTAATTGAAAATGGGAGAGGAGCAGCATTGTGTTGGACGACCAACTTGGATTAGTTAAGAAACTGGAGGAGAGGCCAAGACAAGATTTAGCTTTCATTAAGATCATTTTGAAGACAGATTTGCTACAGTTGATGTTCCAAATTCCTAAAAACCCTCATAATCTCAGTCGAACCAAATTATTTCAGTGCAATGGGTTGTTAAAGATTACATAAATGTTGGTTAATCAAATCAAATCCACTGTACACTTTGTTTCATGTGCAAAATGTTTAGTGTCCCATGTGTACAAAAGTGACCAGACAACCATGTCATGCAGGTCTGTCCAAGATTTGATTGAGAAGTGATTGAGAAGCTCCATGTTTTTGAGTGTCAAAAGTGAAGCAAGAAAACTAAGCAAAAATTATTTGCATAAAAATCAACAGTCAAACAAAGTTTATTTTCAATATGATGTCTGTGTGGCTATATTGAATTGAAGTGGTTATAAAAAAGAGCTGAATAGGGCAGGATAACATGCTGCTTGCCAACTGAAGAGGACTAATGCCAGTTAAACATCTAATCTCACTTTCTACCCAAACAGCCCCCTTACAGATGGAACTATTACATAATAAACAAACTAAAATGTACACCATGCAAAATATCTGAGATCTGAATGGTGTTTCAGAATATGCATGAGTCTGTTGGATTAAGTGAGATTCTGGCAGGAACTGAAATATAAATAATTCACCATCCTTTGTAATCCCATTTACATAGAACAGCAATTAAATGTTTGTTTATTTATTTATTTCTTATTAGTATTTTATTTTACAGAATGGACCATCTACTGTATGTCACACTTAAACAAGTAAGGATGTTTTTTTCCCTGAATGGCTGTCTCCACTGTTTTCAGTTGACTTGTCAGTGTTCGCGCTCAGATAAGTGCAATGTCTGGCTTCAGCAGTGTTATGAATGAAAGTGGGCCACCACCCATTGAGAACACATACCCTGGCTCTGTGCAATCACCATCCATGCGAGGTGTCTCTATTTTAGGAATAAAAATCTCAGAATGCTTCCTTCCAATTACTGGTTGGTAAAGTAAAACAATTAAGTAAAATGGTGATGCCGTTCTTCTCGGGACTATAAATACAGTATAACAAATCTTTCCATCAGAATTTTGAATAAACTTCTCCCATGAAGTTCATTGAAACCTCTCAAACAATAGGCTTTATCTTTTAACAATTCCACAGAGTCCCACTTGTGCAAACATATAGTGTTTCCGAGCAATAACAGCGGACAGCTCCGCCAAGTTTGAGAGAGATTTTTGATTTTAAAATGGTAATTTGATGCAGTTGTTTCTCCTTACCTCTGGAGGGAAACTATCGCTGCCTGCTCGTTCTCATTTTCAGCCTGTGTGGTCCCCAACACTTGCCAAGCCTGCAGCAAAACAAAATACAGGTAACAGTAAACAGCAGGATGGGAACCTGGTATGCTCAAGGGGCTGAAACACAGTTACAGTGGCTCAGCATTGTCCGTCAGGCTCAATAAGTGGGATCCAGCACAGAGCGAATGATGCCAGTGTTTAAGACACATCAACACAGGAGCTACGGTGCATTTAAACATTCAGAAGTTCTTTAATGTAAAACTTTTATGTGGTCAAACAAAGGTGCGTGCAATTATGATTTAAAAAAAAAAATAAAGTGTTTAGCTTGGAGGTTTGTCCTTAGATATTCTCAGATACTCCATTAAATCATCAGTGATAGAATGCCATTTATTATTCAATGAAGCTATAAGAGATGACTTGCTGAACTACTGCTTTATGTCTTTTAAAAAAAGGAAAGTTATAATTTAGGTGAGGACCATAGACTGTATGGTGAGGACTTATTTATTTAGAGCTAAACGATTAGTAGCGCATCAGAAAATTAATCAGGGACTGTTGTGAGTGAGGTGGAGGACATTTGTCAATGACCTATCCTCCCTAGAGGAGCAAATGGCTTACTTCAAGTAGGTCAAGTTGTGATAATGGATTTAACATTTGAGTCATTTTTCGGTCAGACAAAACACATGAAGACTTCAAATCACAGTTTCCCAGAGCCCAAGGTGTCTTCTTCAGAATTCTTTGTCTTGTCCTACAAATAAAATCCATTACATTACCAAAAAATCCAAATATTCAATTTACAATGATATTTAAAATGAAGAGGAGCAGCAAATCCTTTCACTGGAGAAGTTGGAACAAGCAAATGTTTGGCATTTTTGTTTTAAACATAACTGAAATGATTAATTGGTCCTCAAAATATATGCACATTAATTTTGTATCCATCGACTAATAGATGGACTAAACATTTTTTGAGTTGGGAGTTTTTGATCAGTAAATGTTGAATGTGACTGTGTGGCAGGCACTGTGGTTGATCTTTGAGCCAGCGTTGGTCCTTAGCAGGGACATACAAATGGAAAGTACCCTTGATCAGCACAAGAGGGCAGACAATGATATAACTAATCTTAAATCCAAAATGTGAGATTATGAGATTACCTCTCTGTATTTGTGTCTGTAAGGACACACTTAATAACCTGCTCTAAGGCTAATCTTTGTCTATGCTTTTTTGTTCCACTCTTTGAATTAATCAATGATTCAGAGGTCTTCACAGTGGGGCAATAAACCACTAAGCGCCCTAGGAGGAATTTTGGAATCGTATTAGCTCCATACACCGCGGGATAATCCTCTCCTCAGAATAACTGGCACATTTCTGTATATTCCAGGGGATTCCGAAAGTACTTTGTATGAAAGCTTTGCTCTTTCAGCCTTCAAAGAGGTCACTTCTTTAGAAATGGGGAGAATACAAAAAGGAGAAAGAGAACCCTGCAGAATGAGCTATTATTCAGCTCACTGGGCAAATGGAAATTCTCATCAAGAGTATGAACAAGTATTTTTGCTACAGTAAACAACTCTTTCAGCAAGAAAAAAAAAAATCCTTTGCCCTCTACAGGCAATCAGCATCCTGACTGTGGGTGCTGCCTACGAAATCTGCTTCACACAACCCGTGTGGTCAGGGGGGCATTCTTCCTCTCTAACTTCTCTCAAAATGAGGGAGTTATTTGGGTTGGATTTAGCCATGAAGTAATTTGCGATGAAAACTGGTGCAGGACTTTAGTTTTATTGGCCATCGGTGCTGTAAGTGTGTGTGTGTGTGTGTGTGTGTGTGTGGTCAATGAATTCACCTCTGAATCTTGAGGGTCTTGCAAGACGGCTCCTTCCAGCAAAAGTACAGCGTTTTGCAAGTCTCCCTCTCGAGACTTCTTTAGTCCCTCTTCAAATGCGTTAGGCAAATCTTTATAAGGATTATCTGTGTGGAAGTAGTAACCCTGTCAGCAAAAAAAAAAGAAGGGACAGTGGCAATGTCAGTTTCTCTCTCTTTCATATTCAAATGAAAACCAGGGCAACTGTTCTGTGCAGTTGTATATTTAAGCAAAGCTCCAGCGGCAGGAATTGATCTTTTCTGCTTCACATCAAACCTGGGCTGAGCTCCCAGGGGTTTGTCAGTTATCTTTAAATGTTAAACTTTGCATTTTCAAACTGTGATTACCCTGGTGTGATGTTGACTGTTTCTGAGCGCTATGACTTTGAACCTTTTTCTTTAAGAACTAGTTCTGCACTGGGATCAATCAGAAAGCCCAGAGGTCTGATCTTGTATGATTCCCTTTGAGGACAAAGGTCAGCTGATGGGTAAACTATACTGCTCAGCCATATGCTCTGTCCTCTGAAACCCATAAACATGACTTTATATTGCATATGGTGATACTAAACACATAGGGTAGAATATAGGCAGTATACATGGATACCAAATGTATTAATTTGGGGGAACATAAATCTAATTATTCAATAAATTTAAAGTAAAAAGTAACCAATTTGTTAGTGTTATTGTTGAATTTAAATTCAATGGTAATTGCTCTGCATATTTTGGGCTCTAAATGACAACAAGCGCTCATGTATAGCTATTAGCTATAATGCTTACAAACAAAGAATACCACGGCAGCTTCTGTTTCCAGCTTGCATTTTAATTCTAGGTTTTAAATGTTTACTTCCTGTTAATAGAGAGAAGTGTCCACACCCAACAACTAGGTTTAAAGGAATAGTTTGACATTTTGGGAGATGTGTTGTTTTGCTTTTTTTTGCAGACAGAGGTGAGAAGATCGATACCACTGTCATCTCACCTCATGCATTAATATTGCGTTCCATTTACCTCGGAACTCGGAAGCCGGGCCTGGGAATGACGTCACACCCGAGTTGAATGCCATTGTTGAAATGCCATTTGCAAGTCGGAGTTTGCATTGTGGGATAGGCTCTAGCCAGGTTAGCCATTGTTAGCAATACCAGTTGATAACAACGTATTACGCTGTTTTGTGTGCATACAGACAGCGTAAAAACATGTCCACAGATGGAAGATGAACAGGACTGTGTGGACGACTGATTAAGTGTGATTAAGTTACTAACGGTGTTAGTAACTTTAAAATACCCCTACCTTGTTAAATGTAATGGTTTTCCAACTTGTCACTGGTCACCTGGTCAACTCGGGTAGGACTTCATTGCCAGTTCTGACCTCTGAATTCCGAGGTAAATGGACAACATAAGCCAATCGCTTACTGACTCAAGCTTTATACCTAATGTACAGCCATGAGAGTGGTATCGATCTTCTCATCTAACTCCCTGCAATATGTGTCTTTCCCTAAATGTTGAACTATTCCTTTAACTTGGGGGGTAGGTAAACAGGGGAATTTTGTGCTCTTTTTTTATTGAAACCCCATTTTGTGAGTTATGCCTGATTCAGGTATATTTGATATAAAAGTATAGTAAACATACTTCATATCTCTTTTTTCAAATGCTGAGTAACTCATTTTACAGTATAACTTTAAATAGGCATGCATTGTTTAGTCAGTACTGTATATATCAACATCAGTGTCAAGACAAATGTTTGCACATGCTGATAGTGACCTTCTCATGTGGAGAGACAGAGGAGGGAATCTGCGCCTGCTCGTTTTCTGTCAGCCAGTTCCGCCGAGCGAGCTCTTCCCACTCTGCCTGCATCTTATCCCAGAACTCGGTATCTGACTACAGACGTCAGAGAGAGAGAGAGTGGGAGGAAGGATAGGTGTGGGAGAATGAGGGAATGAGTGATTAGTGCACACAATAAAACAACAGCTAATGTAATTTCCTGTCATCCTGCTGTTGGAAATGTCACGTCTGTCTGGCTCACTATGCACAGTGATGTTAATAGGTAAGCGTCCTGCGTCTCTGACGCATTAAAATCTCAAAGGACGCTGTAAACTCACTATCCATGCTTCCTGGGGACGCACCCTGTTTTTTTTTTTTTTTCCCTGATAATGCTACATTGTGAACAACAAAATCTGTGTTGAAATCATAAAAATAAACAAAACTTAAAAGAACGTACACACAGTTATTAAACCTCATATATATGATTTGTACATATGTCATACATGACTTGTTGGGAGATAAGTTTCTTTTTCTGTCCTTTTTTATATGTGAGTTTTCTTCCAGCTGGCTGATTCAAATGATTCTTGGCTGTCTTCCTTTCAGAGGCAGAGCAAAGTGGGAAGAATAATGCCAAACAGAGCAGAACAGCCTTCTGTGACTTATTGAGTCCTTTTTAGCCAGAAACTCATTAGTACATGACAGCACTGCGTACAGTAAATGTGTGTGTAGTGACACTGTAGAGGGGTAAAGGGTCAGAAAGATCTACTGTATGAATCTGTGTCTGTCGTAGTGTTAAAGGTCTTCTCATCTCCACATCTTAGAGGATTGTGTCCTGAAACTTATGTCTTGTTGACTTATCAAATTGCAATTTAAATTTTACTATGAATGCGAAATTTATTACAATGCATTTTACAATGTATGTTAAATTTCACTCTTAGTTTTACAGCCGCTCCGTTTCTTTTGCAGTGGTGCACTGCAATTAAAAATACATTTACATGTAAAAGTGTTACTAGATAAGGTAAAGTACATTAGTGTTTTTAGCTAAATGTATCCAAATAAACGTACTCGATATGCAGAATAACCCGTTTTAGTCGCTTATTATTCTATGTTATATAATTGGATTATTACCTCTGCCAAGGAGGGTATGTTTTCGCTTTGTTTGTCTTGTTTGTCAGCAGGATTGGGGAAAACTACTGTCCTGATTTTCATGAAACTTTGTTAATGGGTGTAGCATGGGCCAAGGAAGAACCCATTACATTTTGGGGAACATACACAGTATTTTTCACTTTCCTTAAAAATTGTGAGATAGGGCTTGGTCTTAGGGGAGGTCTGCGCTCTCCCGAGGGCCCTTCCAGTTACTACTGCATTAATGGAAATGTCATTATTATATTTAAACTTGTTGGTTTGCTGCTTTGGAAGAAGAAAGTTGAATGTTTTCACTGTGTAATCTGAAAGAAATGGAAAAAGATGTCTACTGCCCTTTATACTCTAGACTTAGATTTTGTATTGAATGATATAGAGGATACAAGTAAGTCACTGGATATGTAACTGTATTGAAAAAGAGACCTTCACATTGACAGATTACTTAGTCAATGCATTTTGAGGAAGATAATCTTGTATCAGTAAGGGGTGGGTGATTACTATAGTTGTTGCTTTTACTATTAGATTGATTTGTGAGCAGACCAGCTGGAAGCTATTCTCTGTTGTACTATATTGATGTATTGTGAAGGTGTTTTATAATCCCATGAGGGATGGGCCATGAGATGCCAGGACACTTACATTCATCCATGTGCAAACAGAACTTTAATGATGTAGCTTGTCAAGGGGGAGCTATTTTTAAACTACTTTTATATGTTGTTAATTTAACCTGTAACATTACATTATCATTTATAAACTGCTCATATGTCTTGGAATTTGCAAAGCAACTAGAAAAGCTGTTGAGTAAATGTAGTGAACTACAAAACAGTATTTTCCTTTTGAGATGTAGTGAAGTGGAAGTATAAAGTAACATAAAATGGAAACATCCAAGTAAGGTACAATTTAAAAATACCTCAACTTGTACTTACTGTAAGTACAGTACTTGTACATGTACATAGTTACTTTCACCACTGTACCTTTTGTAATGAATGTCATGGGACCAACTGTTCTAGCCCTGCGGCACAATCCCTATACAGTCCAGCACTGCTGCTGGCCTCTTGCAATATTCAGCTTTATGCTCATGTGAATGGTTCCCATGCTACAGCCATGATGCTCGTTTACATAATATAGTCTACATTTTTGGTTTCATTATTTTCCATTGTGTTGTGGGCCTGTATTTGTACTGTGCCTTAGTCCATCTTCTCGTTATTTGCATCTCATAGACAGTCAGTTGTTTGCGTTGGGAAATCTCATCTGGTGTGTAACCTGTCCGTCCCATAATTGCACCATGTGTGATGACAAATTGCTTGCAGTATTGAAATGGAGTAAATATACGGATGTGTTTTTAATTTACAAGAAATCTAGTCATATTTCTTAATGCTGGTGCTTTTTACACTGGTATTGCCAGTTTAATTATGTGGAACAAGACAACGATACAGCGAGGCAATCTATATCCTGTGTATCACTGGAGTGAACCCATAGCGATTCTAATTTCAGCAGCTCTGATGAAGTGTTATGTGAAATAGATTGAATCCAGAGTTCTTTCTGCCGCCAAATATGTCACCACTGTTTGGAAATGAAGTGTGGGTTGGAGCGTGGGGTGGGGGATTCATTAGTTACTTCATTAATAAATTATTGCTATGTGCAACATAAATAATCACGGCAAAGGTTACACATATCCTCGACTGTTAGTGTCACTTTTTTTATGTTTGCCTCTAAAATCCAATTAGTGTTTCTTAGTCAGATGGACGGAGGTAATAAATACAGTGAAAATAAATGTACGCTGCCAGAAAGGTAATTTGTAGAACTAAGAATTACGATAAACTATGCTAGGTTAACTGAAAACACAGAAACAAATGCTTTTAAAAAAAGAAAGAAAAAATGGTGCAAAACAATTGCTTCAGAATATATTTCACAAAAATAGTGAATTGTACCCTGACTGGGAAAACATAATTAAAATGGATTATAAAAAACCACAGATGTATGTTTTGCTCTAGGAATAGAATATAAATAATTATTGATTATAATTAACAGCTCTCAGAAGATTTGTTTGGTGTCAGTTCATCCTCAATAAAGCAATAGTTATTCATTGCCAAGCAAACAAAATATACCCTGCAGCATTATCTAAAGATAAAGGATATTTATCCTGTGTTCTCTTAAATTTGGATATTCCACAAATACAGATCATAACCACGTCTCAAATTATACAAATCTTTCATTCTCTGTCTGTAGACCATTTAGCACATGAATAAATGTATAAAGAGAAATGTAGGCCTATAGACTTTGAAGCTTTTGGCAACCATCAAACACGCTATTTCAGGCAAGTAAAGTGACTCATTTTTCATGATCCGCTTACTCAGTGTTTTTACTGCTGAAATGAACATTTTCAAGACCCCATAAATTAAAGCAGCTCCCTTTTGTTGAATTGGTAAACCGAAGTGATGTTTGAATTTCCGTTAATTTGTTGCTTTAGCAAGATTTTTAAATTCCTGGAGCAACTGCTTTTTTTTTGTTGTTGCCAAAATCAGATACAGTAGTTCAGCAAAAGAGTATTTGATATAAGTCTTGATATGTCTGTGAGTGCTTCTCAAGTGGACTCTAACCATATCTGTTTATGTCAGTTTGAGTTGTTAGGTTCAACCTTTGGAGGAAACTAAGGTTTACTAATCCACCTTGCCCAGGGGGTTTACATTACTTAGTCTCATTATTTACCAGTGACATGGAGCATCCTCCAAAACAAGCTCTCCTCATATCCAGAGCAAGGCTGGCCTTTTAATGTTAATGAGCCACCCACAGCTCTGCTGCATAGGCCAAGTCTGTGGTCAGCAAGACAAAAATAGGAAGCTTGACTCCCGATAATGTCACTCGTTTTGGCAGACCACGTGATTACACACTATATGGATGTCTGCGATAACAACACAGAGCTACTGTGTCCAGGGCATTAATGCAGTCAATGCAGTCAACTGTGAATTTATGACATGTTAATAGTGTTGTGATATGTGTTGTTGCTTGGTAATTGTGAGCTAAATGAAGGATGCTTTCACACCTGGAGTTTAGTTTGTTTGGTCTGGACCATGGTTAAAAAAACTTCCCTACTGTTACAAAAATTGAACGAAAAAATTACTGATTTTGAGCATTATTACGCAATACTGCAACTCAACCTCATTTTATGAATATTGATGAACAATGTAGTAAAAGGAAAAGAGGAGTCTTTCATTGTCCTACTGTCCTTAAATCCTGTAGTTGGTCCGCTTTGTTTTCTCGCCACAAACCCCATTTACAGTCTGCTTGCTGGTCTTTTATGTGTGAAAAGAAACCGAAGCAATGGCAAAATGCAACAAGTTTACCAACCTATCAGTCAGTCGGGCCAGAGCAAACAAACTGTGGGTTTGAAAACACCCTAATGCTCTTCTTTTAGGGCGTTCTCGCTGCAGTCGTTTTGTCTGCACCAGAGATTGAATGACATCTTTTTCACCAGCCCAAACAGAATGAACCGAACATGCAAACGCACCAGGTATAAAAGCACCCTAAAACAAAAGCCTTTCATGTACTCTGTCAACAGCACACTTGACACAACAACGTAAGAGGAATAGGTATAGCTTTCGTCTTCACAGTTTCACTTTATGTATTTTCTGCGCTGTTACCTTCTTTGCTATATTCATCCTTGTATGCACCTCTGACCCCATTAATTTCCTCTGTGGGACAATAAAGTTACATTTTAATTTGCACTTGCCAGTGGTTTGGAGTTTGCTTGAGGCCACACTGATGGAAGTTGTTGAAGGAGGTAAAAGCATTACTCACTCATTTTCCCATCCGCATTTTCCCAGCAGGTCTGTGGATTAAAACCTGACCTTTTAAACAAAAGCTCTAACTGCTAGGCAGATGCCTCTGCAATCTCCCACTAAACAAGAACTGCCTTAGACCAATATCCTGCAAGAAAAAAAAGTGAACCTGTCCCACTGCTGTTTTAATCAAACAAGAGGCCACACAGTCACCTTCATCTCATCTTTATCGCCACTGTGGGAGCCTGTCAGGCCTCACAGCCAAAACACTGTTCCCTGAAGTCACAATTAACCCTGCAGCTGCTCCACTGGTTCTCGATTTAATAAAAGTATTACATTGTCATCAGCTCAGAGTAATTGACGGTATCCTCATGTGACATGGACAGTCACTTACCTACTGAGAAAATATCTTCATCAGCCTCTTTGTAAATGAATTCAAAGCTGAGGTCCCTCTCAAGGCCCACTGCCATTTTATTCTCCCTTTTCAAGGATTTTTTACACACAAACACAGTTTCTCATGAGTGCCAACTTTGTAAAATTGATGATATTTGGGAGCTTAATTAGTGGGAATGTTGTTCTACAGCATTCCAACTGTTATTCGGTTCTTTTTATAAACTTATTATTCCGTAAGTTTTTTGGCTCAGCGTAACTTCTGCATACTTTCAGCTATTAAAACCATTCAACTTTTCAAATGTTCAGCTCTTTCAGCTAATGATGGGACTTCAACTTTTTTTCTACTATTTATACTTTTTAAAATATATAGCTTTTTAACACCATTGAAGTGAATGAGAGCATCCTTCAAATCCTTCAAATCTTCTTTCGCTCCCAAAAATTTCAGCTCCTTCATACTATCACCTACAGACGCCAAACAAACTTTAAAATGTTCACAAAATATTCAGCTATCAGGCTTGTGCTTTTCAGTTTGATATATTTTACAGTTTTTGTGAAAAAGCTGTTTAAGTTTAGTGATCATTTCAAGAAATGTTATCGATTTAAACAGTGTGTATTGCGAACCATCTCCATGAACCATCACCTTATCGTGGTGGAGAGGTTTGTGTGTCTCTGTGAACCTGAGGGCTGTGTTGTCTGGAGCTTTGTGCTCCTGGTAGGGTCTCCCAAGGCAAAGTGGTCTCAGGTGAGGGGCCAGACAAAGAATGGTTCAAAAACCCCAATGAAAAAGCTAAGCAGAGATGGAGTGACCCTGCCCGGAGGAAGCCCGGGGCCCCCGTCTGGAGCCAGGCCCAGACGGTGGGCTCGTCGGCGAGCGCCTGGTGGCCGGGTTTGCCACGGAGCCCGGCCGGGCACAGCCCGAACAAGCTACGTGGCAACTCCCTCTCCATCCCATGGGCCCACCACCTGTGGGAGGAACCGTTGGGGTCGGGTGCGATGCCACATGGGTGGCAGTGAAGGTCAGGGGCCTCGACGGACCAGACCCGGGCGGCAGACGCTGGCTCTGGGGGCGGGAACGTCACCTCTCTGTGGGGAAGGAGCCGGAACTGGTGCGGGAGGTGGAGCGCTACCGGTTAGATCTGGTGGGGCTTACCTCTCGCGCACAGTCGTGGTTCTGGAACCATACTCCTGGATAAGGGTTGGACTCTTTTCTTCTCCGGAGTTGCCCAGGGTGTGAGGCGCCCGGGCGGGTGTGGGGGGATACTCACAAGCCCCGGCTGAGCGCCCGCTGTGTTGGAGTTTACCCCGTGGACGAGAGGGTCGCCTCCCTACGCCTGCGGGTTGTGGGGGGAAAACTCTGACTGTTGTTTGGGCATATGCACCAAACAGGAGTTCGGAGTATTCAGCCTTCTTGGAGACCTTGACTGGAGTCCTGCATGGGGCTCCAGTGGGGACTCCATTGTTCTGCTGGGGGACTTCAACGCACACGTGGGCAATGATGGAGACACCTGGAGAGGCGTGATTGGGAGGAACGGCCTCCCTGATCTAAACCAGAGTGGTTGTTTGTTGTTGGACTTCTGTGCTAGTCATGGATTGTCTATAACGAACACCATGTTCGAACATAGGGATGCTCATAAGTGTACTTGGTACCAGAGCACCCTAGGCCGAAGGTCAATGATCGATTTCATAATCGTTTCATCTGATCTGAGGCCGTATGTTTTGGACACTCGGGTGAAGAGAGGGGCAGAGCTGTCAACCGATCACCATCTGGTGGTGAGTTGGGTCAGAGGGTGGGGGAAGACTCTGGACAGACCTGGTAAGCCCAAACGTGTAGATTGGGAACGTCTGGAAGAGGCCCCTGTCCAACAGACTTTCAACTCACACCTCCGGCGGAGCTTTTCGTGCATCCCTGTGGAGGCTGGGGGCATTGAACCCGAGTGGACAATGTTCAAAGTTTCCATTGCTGAAGCTGCGGCGAGGAGCTGTGGTCTTAGGGTCTTAGGTGCCTCAAGGGGCGGTAACCCACGAACACCGTGGTGGACACCGGTGGTCAGGGAAGCCGTCCGACTGAAGAAGGAGTCTTTCCGGGATATGTTATCCCGGAGGACAGGGTACCGAAGGGCCCGAAGGGCTGCAGCCTCTGCCGTGAAAGAGGCAAAGCAGCGGGTGTGGGAGAAGTTTGGAGAAGACATGGAGAAGGACTTTCGGTCGGCACCAAAGTGCTTCTGGAAAACTGTTCGCCACCTCAGGAGGGGGAAGCGGGGAACCATCCAAGCTGTGTACAGTAAGGATGGGACACTGTTGACCTCAACTGAAGAGGTAATAGGGCGGTGGAAGGAGCACTTTGAGGAACTCCTGAATCCGACTAATACGCCCTCTATGGTAGAGGCAGAGCTGGAGGATAATGGGGGATTGTCGTCGATTTCCCAGGCGGAAGTCACTGATGTAGTCAAACAACTACACAGTGGCAAAGCCCCGGGATTGATGAGATACGTCCAGAAATGCTCAAGGCTCTGGGTGTGGAGGGGCTGTCCTGGTTGACACGCCTTTTCAACATTGCGTGGAAGTCTGGGACGGTGCCAAAGGAGTGGCAGACTGGGGTGGTGGTTCCCCTTTTTAAAAGGGGGACCAGAGGGTGTGTGCCAATTATAGGGGTATCACACTTCTCAGCCTCCCTGGTAAAGTCTACTCCAAGGTGCTGGAAAGGAGGGTTCGGCCAATAGTCGAACCTTGGGTTGAGGAGGAACAATGCGGATTCCGTCCTGGTCGTGGAACAACGGACCAGCTCTTCACTCTCGCAAGGATCCTGGAGGGAGCCTGGGAGTATGCCCAACCGGTCTACATGTGTTTTGTGGATTTGGAGAAGGCGTATGACCGGGTCCCCCGGGAGATACTGTGGGAGGTGCTGCGGGAGTATGGGGTGAGGGGGTCTCTTCTCAGGGCCATCCAATCTCTGTACAACCAAAGTGAGAGCTGTGTCCGGGTTCTCGGTAGTAAGTCGGACTCGTTTCAGGTGAGGGTTGGCCTCCGCCAGGGCTGCGCTTTGTCACCAATCCTGTTTGTAGTATTTATGGACAGGATATCGAGGCGTAGTCGGGGTGGGGAGGGGTTGCAGTTTGGTGGGCTGGGGATCTCATCGCTGCTCTTTGCAGATGATGTGGTCCTGATGGCATCATCGGCCTGCGACCTTCAGCACTCACTGGATCGGTTCGCAACCGAGTGTGAAGCGGTTGGGATGAGGATCAGCACCTCTAAATCTGAGGCCATGGTTCTCAGCAGGAAACCGATGGAATGCCTTCTCCAGGTAGGGAATGAGTCCTTACCCCAAGTGAAGGAATTCAAGTACCTTGGGGTTGTGTTCGCGAGTGAGGGGACAATGGAGCGGGAGATTGGTCGGAGAATCGGCACAGCGGGTGCGGTATTGCATTCAATCTATCGCACCATTGTGACGAAAAGAGAGCTTAGCCAGAAGGCAAAGCTCTCGATCTACCGGTCAGTTTTCGTTCCTACCCTCACCTATGGTCATGAAGGCTGGGTCATGACCGAAAGAACGAGATCCAGGGTACAAGCGGCTGAAATGGGTTTCCTCAGGAGGGTGGCTGGCGTCTCCCTTAGAGATAGGGTGAGAAGCTCAGTCATCCGTGAGGAGCTCGGAGTAGAGCCGCTGCTCCTTTGCGTCGAAAGGAGCCAGTTGAGGTGGTTCGGGCATCTGGTAAGGATGCCCCCTGGGCGCCTCCCTAGGGAGGTGTTCCAGGCACGTCCAGCTGGGAGGAGGCCTCGGGGAAGACCCAGGACTAGGTGGAGGGATTATATTTCCAACCTGGCCTGGGAACGCCTTGGGATCCCCCAGTCGGAGCTGGTTAATGTTGCTCGGGAAAGGGAAGTTTGGGGTCCCCTGCTGGAGCTGCTCCCCCCGCGACCCGACACCGGATAAGCGGACGAAGATGGATGGATGGATGGATGGTATTGCGCTTGCTAGAGTGGATGATGTCATAGCTAGAGGGTGAAGCTTCGAAAAACAATTTTTTAGTTCCTTGTCTATAAACTGCTCTCACACCCACAATATCTACTTGTCATACACACTTTATACATCAAAACGTAGGTATTTTTGTCTAGTTTCAGACAACGTGCTCAGTTATGCGATACGTCTCATATTTTTGGCTCAGCGAGCTTCCAAATGACGAGAGTTAAAAATATTTCTCCATCCGCTCTCATGTTAAAAATCCTTTATATTTCCCAGTGAAAGGCACAGCGAACCACTTTTTTAAATCGCTGATATGCCCACATTTCTAAGTTTATCAACATAAATTTTATACCGATACGTTCACAAAGGCCTTGTGGTGCTCAGGATGACGTCATTTGACTGATAGCAGTTATCATTTTGGCAGGTTTGAGCCTTTATTTGAGAGCTTGCTCTCATTGTCTCTCAATAGCTTCAGTTTGGCCCAGCTGAGAGTTTCAGCAGGTGTTGCTCGTTAACTGATGACACATCAAAGGATGTTTACAAACATTCACTGGCCAGTCGTTACCATGACAACAGACACCCACCCAGATACTACAGGCAGCAATATGAACTTTAGTCTATCTTCTCTCTTCTATTCTCTTGTTCTGGTCTGTCTGTCTTCTCTCTCCCCCTCTCTATCTCTTTGTTTCTCTATCTCTCTCCCTGTCTCTCTCTTTTTTCCCTCTCCATCCCTCCTTCTCCCTCCCTCTCTCCCTCCCCCTCTCTCTCTCTTTTTCTTTCACTCTCTCATCCCTCCTTCTCCCTCCCTCTCTCTCTTCCTTTCTCTCTCTCTATCACTCTCTTTCCCTCTCTCTCTCTGTCTCTTTCTTTCCCTTTGCCTCTCTCTCTCCCTCTCTATCCTCTCTCTCTCTCTCTTTCTCTCTCTATCCCTCTCTCTCCCCTTCTCTTTCTCTCTCTTTGTCTCTCCTCTCTCACCCTCCCTCTCTTTCCCCCCTCTCTTTCTCCCCCCCTCTCTCTCCCCTTCTTTCTCTCTCTCTCGCTGTCTCCTTCTCTCTCCCTCCCTCCCCCTCTCTCCCTCTCCCTCTCTCTCTCTCCCTCTCTCTCTTTCTCTCCTTCCCTCTCTCTCTTTCTCCTTTCCTCTCTTCCTCTCTGTCTCTCTTTATCCCTCTCTTTCTCTCTTGTTTGTTCTATGCAATGGATGTCTTTTTAGTCAATTTATTGAAACTTCCACTTTGGACAGTATTACAGTTTAGCTTCCCGCTTTTCTACAAATGTATTTCAAGAAATAATTGTATTATTATATATTATATTATATTGTATTAGTGGTGTTATTCAACTTTTCAATGAAATTCATACTTATTGAACCAATTTCCACTTTTTCAACTATTCTTCAGCTTCAGCTAAAGACCTCACAATGTTTTACATATTTTGTCATTTTTCAACTTTTAAAGCCAACAATTCAGTTTAGCGTCAACTTTGAACTTTTTAACGATTTCCACTTTTTCAACTATTCTCACTATTTCAACTTCTTCTTACGGATTTAAGCTATTCATCCAGTTAGCTTTAGCAATTCAGCTATTCAGCATTCCCACGCATTATCTGCAAGAAATGCATTTTCTAGTTCCTTGTCTACTCCCTCTGTGGGTCCTAATTTTCTTTCTTGCGGCTGCTTCGTCAAATTGAATGAATTGGCAGGAAGGCGGTGTGCTGATTTAATGTTAGCTCTGCCGTCTGAGCTGTCTTCACCTCCATGTCTTCATAAGTATGAAACCGCATGCACATGCACAGCTTCTTGAATGGAAATTATGTGATTGTGGGCTTTGACATTGGCAGTTGAAGCCAAAATGGCTGACCCCTTGCATCACAGCTCCTCTAGAGTGGAGGCCAGCACTCAGGCTGCTCAATCGAAACTGTGAGATACTGTTACAATCGATGGTCCATGCTCAGACGCTTGTCCAGGAGCATCTCAGAATCTCATCACTTACCTGCCCTCTGGCTGACGCTTGTGCTTAAACTGTGCAAATATTTTGGAGGATGCAGATGTGACATAATCGCTAACTTTAACTTTGGGAAGGGATCCCCAAGCTGCTGCTTCTCCTACTTTCTCAATGTCTTCCTGTCCCTGCTCTATTATTTATTGACCATTACAACTAGCTCAGTGTGCAACAGTCTACTGTAGCCCTCAGTAAAACTGAAGTAACTCAATAGTGCAGGGTTCACTCCCATTTTCTTGGAAAGGAGATGTCCATTGAGGGGTTTTATCGCAAGTATAAAACAAAACTTTCTTGTACAGTCACTTGATGTAACCTTTCAAAAATATATGTAGCTGAAAGAAAACCTATTGCAAAATAGGAAGAAAAAAACTCAAAGTGTGGATGAAAATTAATTTCCGTCCATCTCATTAGTAAATAAAATAGCAACTTAATGTACAATGACATCCAAGAAGGAAAGTTGATGAAAGTACTTCAAACAAAAGCGTATTCTTTCTCAGAGATGTAGGAGGTTTTCAAGTAATTTTCCATGTTGTCATGGCAAACTATCACATCCTTGATAGCACAAGAGCGTCAGACATACTTCACAACTCAACACATGGAGGGTGTCGGTACACAGTCCTGTGACGAATTAAGCAATATATAATTACTGTAACTTCGCTATCCCCTCTGGTATCTGACATGTCTGGCTGTAAAATGACTGACCTATTTACCTTCCTATTGTTAGCCAGCTCAGTGTTGTGAATATGTCTCTGGGTCAAACACCTTGTAAATTTAGCATGAAGTTCACAGAATACTTAATTATTTTCCATCCCTTTCTCAAAAAGTTGGGGACGAACTGCAGGGTTGGAGTTTCTACTGAGAAAAATATGTTCTTTACTAAATAGGAATATGAAAAAGATATATGACCAGTTTCTTACATTTTATGATCAACACAATTTTGATTTGATCTGTCCTGGGTGGTCAAAGGTCTGAGTAGCCCCATTTGGGACAGTCTTATTCGCTGCAGCGGAGTCATTGGAAACTGTTTGGAAAAGGGCCAGCACTTTAAAAAACAAAAATACCTGGAAGGTAATTGGATGAACCATCTGTCTATCACGTTCACCATTGTTGTTTTGAACAAACAGTCGCGGCCATGGTTGTGGCCGTCACACACACCTAAGCAGCCTGTAGCTGTCAGTAGCTCATTACCTGATGCTGATTGGTCTGCTGCTGTTCAGACACAAACACATTACTTGAAGCCTGACAAGATGAATTTCCGCATTATATGTGATCCTGTGATTCTCACGTGATTGTGTGATATCGTGAGAACTGGTGGTGGGGACATTAAGTGGATGTGCAGTTGCCAAGCCAACCTGTATGTCCTCCTTTTTAAAAACCATTTCCATTGTAACATTAAAACATCCTATTGAAAACCCCTCTCATAAAGGATAAATGTCAACTTTGTGTAGCGTATCCAAGTTTGTTTTCAAGCGTGGTAGATGAGGGAAATAGCTCCCACTACAGAAGCAGCTCTCAGCAACTGTAGTTGTACTGTAGTTTTTTGTTTCCAACCCTGTCTGCTAATTACTGGCCCAGTAATATGCCCAGTTCAGCTCTGAAATGTTTTCAGAAACAATTTTTCGACTTTAAAAATAAGGGCTCAGGGGTTAGGGTGACAAATTGGCCAATAGGTCTGAAGTCACGGTAATCTAGAACACTTTTTGAGCTGCTCGGGATTCAGGATCTTGCTGCTTGGATCCCAGTCATCTGTTTTAAGCAATATCTTTAACCACTAGTCCACTCTGAAGGGCCATTCACATTGTACGTGCAAACGTACCGCAGCGCAAGTGGCATTTTGCGGCTGGCCGCTCTTGCGCCTGCCATGGCCAAAGTTCAACATGGTTCAACTTTGACCGTGACACATGCAACAGCGGCCGCGGTGCGCTGTGACGTGTCTGAATGAAAAGAAAAAAAGTAAACACCGAACACACGTGGATCCACAAACGGAACAAGGCTTTCTTTTGTTTCAAAGACAGAAACATCGTCTCCACCAAATCACTACTGCGTATACTACACAATGTCGCATGTAGCCTACTGCACGTCAGATGTAAACACCGGACGCAGACGTGACGTGCATTCAAATATTGGCGCATGTATGACGTAAATTTGCACTGAGCACGGTGGTGAGCACAACAAATATAGTTGGGAATAGGACAACCTAGCGGTGAGTGCAGCGCATGGCGCGTACAATGTGAACGGCCCCTGATGCTTCCAAAAAACCCAGACAAAGCTGACGAGGACAGTGCACAGAGTTCTGCTGTTTAATATTGAAAAACCCACTTTCCTGTTAAGTCTTATTAAAAGCCAGTGGTGGAGATGGCTCTCTGTTGACAGGTGACAGATGTGAGGTGTACTAAGCGGCACTCTTGCTGCTTACCTCAACAGCAGCCTTGGCTCGCTCAAACTCTTCTTCCAGGGACTGATGTCTGGACAGGAGAGCGCTGCCCCACCGCTGCTCCTTGCTTAGGCGAGCCTGACACACACACACACACACACACACACACACACACACACACACACACACACACACACACACACACACACGTTTCATAATGTATACATATATACACAAACAAAATCCATTAAACATACACACTCACATTCACACAACACATCACAAGCAACCACGCGCGCACACATATCCACATAGCACACCACACATACACAATCAGCCAGAGGGAGAGACAGGCAGGGAGAGTGTGCAGGGTCAGCCGTCTCTGCTTTCTCAGGGACGAGTAAATATCCCTACCTCGACAAAGCCTCTGACATGCTTAGGAAGGCCAGCAGAATCACTACTGTCAGCATCTTGCCCCACCCCATATCTGAATGCCATGCTACTCATCCAGCCTCTTGCAATTTCACTCCCCCACCCTCTCCCTTTCCCATGCTCCTGCACATGCAATATCTGAAATATGCTGATAGCCTCTTGGTTACAAACTTACATATAAAGCATTGCTCTGCTGTGAAAATGAAAATCGACCAATTACACGCCTGTGGTTTTGTGTTATGAGAGTGCCGAGCAGTTTACAGGATTCCACATTACACCTTCACATTTAAGTAGATGGTTTTGAGATACCCTGTCATGCTCAGATGTGATATGAGACTAGATTTTCCGTAAATGGCTGTATGTATTCCAGGACTAGAAAATCCATTGCAGAGCCTAGGGAATTAATTGCTCCATGTCAGTGGCTTCCCCCAGAAAAAGCCATTGAGTACCTGTAACAATTCCCATCTACAGACTGCCATTATGCAAGATTAATTGGGGTTACTTAATCTCAACATAATAATAAACATAACAATATATATATATATATATATATATATATACATACATACATACATACATACATACATACATACATACATACATACATACATATAAAAAACAGGGCTCGACATTAAGGCTTGTCCGCTTGTCCGGGACAAGTGGATTTTTTGTAGGGCAAGTGGAAGAGAAATTTACTTGTCCCACTGGACAAGTTAAAACTCAAACAAACTAAAATGCCATTTTAGTTCACGTCATGTGCCACTCATTACGTCTATGTTACCGATTTGAAATGATAATTTCTTTCCTTGCAATCCCGGTCAGTGGACCGCTAACGTTAGACCCAGCCCGCTGTTCAGCTCGTTCTCTGTAAGCAATGCAGCATGAAAGCACGGTGAACCTGCCGGTGTTAGTTAGCTAACGTTAGCTTGCTAACTAACTCCGCCTTAACGTTACCGCCTCGCCACATCGTTGACAGAAAAGGAGAGACCCGGTGCTGATACGGCACCGGTGCCTTAACGACCGCTATCTACCGGACCGAATTGCAACGCGGTGCCACTGAAATGCCTGCGCTTCTCTCTGATGCTCCGAAAACGGACGTTAGAGGCAACCTAAACATCGCCGCATGTTACGCTAGTTAACACTACACTCAACAGCAAGTAACGTTAGCCTATCGTTAGCTAGCAGCTGGAGTAAACAGCTAAAATGCTGACAGCTAAACGGTGTAAAAGTGTGTCTGTATTTCACTGGAGAGGAACATATGACAGTGTGCCGCTGCTGTTGTCGGAAAAACACAGATGTTGCGTTCACTTGAAATTCGCCCCGCCAGCGTTGTGCTGCATTCAAAGTTGTTTTAAAATACCCTTTTTCCTATCCAGTGGTTGTTTTTGTCGTTTAACAGGAACTTACTGGTGAAAGAAGTTATTTTTATAAGTTATTGTTGTTACGTTTTTAATAAATCATTTAATTTTTCCTTAGCAATAAACAAGCCGTTCTATAATGTCGTTTTTTTTTGCTCCTTTTTGAACAAAAATAATAAAAAAAATATGCAGATTAAATATCAGGTAATAATCAACTGTAAAGTAGCTACACCTTTTTAAAAGGATCCTTTCGGTAAATCAGCCTCTGCCGGGTAGAAATTTGTATAAAAAAAGTTAACACAAACATTTAGTGGCAAATTCCATTGTTATGTCTACAAAATTATTTTAGATATAGTTCAAGTCACCACTACCTCTGGTCAAAATATTGATTTAGTATCTCAGAATATAAACTAAGAATCTCAAAGTAATGAGAAAATGTCAAATATTGACTTAGAATCTCAATATATTGGCTTAGTATCTCAATATATAAATTTATCTCAAAATATTGACTTAGTATCTCAATATTGACTTAATATCTCACTATATTGTTCAGTATTTCAATATATTGATTTATCTCAAAATATTGACTTAGTATCTAAATATATTGACTTAATATCTCACTATATTGATTTAACTCAAAATATTGACTTAGTATCTCAATATATTGACTTAGTAACTCAGAATATTGACAAAGAATCTCAAACCAATAAGAACATTTAAAATATTGACTTACAATCTCAATATATTGACTCAATATCTCAAAGTATCGACTTAGTATCTCAATATATTGACTAAGTAACTTAGAATATTGACTAGGAATCTGAAAGTATTGACAAACTTTAAAATATTGAATTAGAATCTCAATATATTAACTTCTGCACACCGGCGTGCAACATATTACTTTGTATTATGGAGTCTGGAGATCCTTTTTTCTTGTTGAAGGGTAAATCTATTGTTGGGGCACGTTTTGTTTCTACTGTTTCAACAGAATTGTATTAATGTTGATAGTGTTTGGATGCTTTCAATGGTTTGTTCAAATTCTGAATTAGCAAAACACAATTTCTTTTATAAAATGATGAATCTTTACCCGGACAAGTGACTTTTATGCATGGACAAGTGAAACGTAAATGTACTTGTCCGAAGGACAAGTGCCTCAAAAAGTTAATGTCAAGCCCTGTATAATATATATTTATTTTTTATAAACAAAAATGCATGCAGTGTACAATACAACTCACCACATTTACAATGCTCTTTGCTGTGTTGTGTGAAGAAACTGCAGTATGCTGTAATAGGGTTGTTCAAGGAAAAATCCACCCCAAAACCACACTATTTACAAAACAGGTTCTGACCATTTTGTTGCTTTCTGGTCTTTATGGTTGTAATTATTTATTTTAAATCCCCTTGACGTCTAGCAAGAATTGTCATCCTGAGATTTCCAGTCCAGCTATAGTTTAACACCAGAAACAAATAACAAGAAAAAATCAGTAGTTGGGTTTAGGCTCTGTTACCAGTGTTTCAGAAACAAACGGGGCGTTTTTCCGAACTCAGTTTTTCATTTTCACTTGAATACAAGAGCGTCAATGTAGAAGAGGCAGTGACAACAATCAGTTTGCCAACACAAGACTTAATAGACCAGAATGCAATGCAGCCTGTTATGAATCAGAGGTGTTAGTAATTTGTTTTCATACTGAATGTCCATATGTATACCTTTTCATTTACAGCACCAAGTTCACATCTGTTCTTTTGGGTTTGTGGAATGGCATCATGGGAAATGGAGTCCTGAAGTAGACAAGGCAGATTGAGAGAAATTGACTGTTCGTTAAGTCCTGACCCCCTAAGATACTGTTACTGTCCAACTTAACACTCACACACAGTACGCAGTTTACAATGATGATGGTTGCACCACTCATTATTTTTTTAAATTTAATTTCATACAAAGGCAGACAAAAGCAGCTTGACTGCTTTTGATTATGCCGACCGACATTACAATTGACAATACATTTTCACTGTCAGACTTGATCAACTATAGCTATCTAGCTAATTAAGCTATCATTGCCTACATGAATTGGTTGAAAACGTTCTTTCCAACGGTCTTGTTAAGGTTTCAGCTGACGTTTTTTAATTAATTAGATTCCTGTAAAAGGAGTCTTTAAATACTGTATGCATTTGATGTCTACATACATGATGTCATGCTAAAAAATCTGAGGCTAAAGCTGCATGTCTCAGCATCATCACTAGTTAATGATTCATGTAGATAGAAGACATGGAAATATAAACAAAGAATTGTTGTCTACTGCAGTGTAGAGCCAGTTAAATCACACGGTTGTTTTGTTTCACCATAAACCATTTGGCTGTTTAGCTTACATATTTGTTTGTATTTCAAACAGTATATTTTTACTTTACTGTTACAAGAGAAAAGCCTTGTGATGAGAATTAATAAATGTGTGTTACAAAGATATCGCTATCTTGGGTAACATTGGCAGGAGTTGCTAAAGTGTAAACTTCCCTAAATGCCATAAAGAGCAGGACAGAGCTGCTAACTTAACCCCAACTTTGACAGCATCTAGGATCTGCTTCCACGGGAAATACATTTTGTCGTTAACATTTGTTTGGACAGTGATAGTGGAGAGACAGGAAATGCGGGGAAAGTAAGTATGGGAATGAAATGCAGTAAATGGTTTGGCCAACCAGGAATGGAACCGGCGACTCCCTAAACGGGGCATTTGCGCCAATGTATGCGCCCTAATCACTCGGTTGTCGGTTCTTCCTGGAATCTATTGGGCGCTTTAAACTGATTATATTTAACACTGCATCATTATCTGAGGGTGGATTTTTCCTTAACGCTCAAATTTTTGGGCCATTTTTGCGTGTTGGTTGAATGTGTGTAAATCTCATGCAACACAAGTCTCCCTTCTTTGCATGCATTTTCTGTTTGTGTGTGTGTGTGTATGATACCTGCTAAGTAGGAAGCTAAAACCACACTTTACAGTGTCTCCGTCAGCTAACAAATTTAGTGTGTTTGTTTGCCAATAATTTCCCTCGGTCAGTTATCTTTAATTCCAAATCTATTATTTATCAGAATGCTGAAACAGTGATGTATGTTTAGCTAGCTTGGTGAGATCAACACTAATGAGCACAGAGTCAGGTAGCTGAATAATTCATAGGCTATTAATTTAATAATGGTGTCTGAAAACAAGACCCGTAATGCAGACCTACACAGAGACATCAACTCAGGAGGAAAGCACTTGACATTTGGACCTCGTAGCACCACAAGGGAACAATCTCAAGGCCAACAGTATATCTGGATTTCCTCAAGGTTGCCTTTTGGCTTCAATAATCTCCTCTTTTTGGTCTTTTAAGTCCAATTTCATGAGATGGTGCGATGCTCTTCCCTATGGTGCAAATGTATAAGTCTTTCAATATCATATGAAAGGATGCATAGGGAGGCTTACATGTCTTCCACTAATATACTGCCTGTTGAGCTGAAATGGAAGAATTGTAGGTGTTAGGACAAAATGATGGGTAAACAATTATTAGGAACAAACTTTAATATTAAGGCTACATTATCATGCATTAACACGCAGTTGCTGAATAAAGTTAAATTCATCATTTCATAAAATTATCATGAGGCTTTCACCATCAGTCACAACAATATGTTTGAGGTGTATGATGCTTTCTTACTTTAAAAGGATGTTGATTTCAAGTGTAGACAGCGCATACAATAATGATGATTACTGCCTGCTCCTGTCACACTGAGCACTTACTTGAGATGCTAAAGTACACTCTGTCTCCACTTTGGTATTTGCTTCCAAGTTCTTGTTCAATGGCTCCAATTGAGTTTTACAGTCTGTGGACCTAAAGCAGAAGATAAACATGTGGTTTACATGATACAAACACATTGAACTCAACTTTATCTTTTTTAAATAAAGAAATATGTAATGGTTAATGACCCCCCTGTTAACAATCCTGTGTGTGTGTGTGTGTGTGTGTGTGTGTGTGTGTGTGTGTGTGCTGTGGGATGTCTGGTGTGTGTGCTCACGGATGTTAGGCTAGGTTATATAAGCGACTAGACCGTTTTCTGATGGACTTAGGGAAAAGGCACTTCTCGTTGTGGCTGCAATGTAGATATTATTCTTTTCATTTCTGACGTCGTGATAGACATTTAATCTGTAACAACCAACCATACCCAATGCAAAGTTTTCTGTTTATGCATATGGAATAAATGGACTTCTTGTTGTCACATTTTTGTGGCTGCATGGGAGCTGTCCAGTGCAGTCTTTCACCTTTGCACATGAAGGTTGTTTTTGTCTTTGCCTTGTGCTCACTTGTATCAGGCTTATAGCTATTTTGTTGAATATTCTTTTGCCAAATTTAATTGAAAACTAGATTTATATTGAATGCCCTGTGTGCCCTTTCTGCTTTAATGAAAAAAACGAGAACTTCCTTATGAAGTAACTCTGAAGTCATAAAAATCACCTATTTTTGCACCTCACATATTGGTGAAGCTCCATCTTAGCACTGGGAGAAAAAAAATCCTGGCACTAGCTATAAGAGTGATGATGTTGGACCAAAATAATTAGCTGAAAGATGCTATAAAGCTCTGTTGAGGTGAGGGAAACTACGGAGTCGGCTAACAATTCTGTGAGTTCATCATTACAAGTGACCCCTTTCAAATAGGCTACATCTACGTCATGTGATATATTGTTTATAATAAAAATATTGATTTAAAGCACAGAATGTAAATTTGAAGGCATGGAATTGTCCAATATGGGTGTAATTCTTATGGATGATACAAAATGTTAGCCTCGTGAGACCGTCCTGATCTCGCGAGCTCCAGTTTTCCACTCGCAGATCAGTCTGGCATCTTGAGGCAGAGAAAATTTGGAGCCGTTAGCCAAACAACCAGGCCAATCAGCATTGGTTTTGAGGTGGGTTAGGTGGTGATAGACAGATGGTTTATCCAATCAGCTAACCAGTATTTTCAGACAGCGGTAGCCCTAATTCTGTTAGCCGCTCGCTAATGCTTTTTTTCTCTTGGATCCTTCTTTTGGAATATGGTCCGGGAACCTGAAATGGTGCCTTTTATTCCTAAATTCTCGTTACACAAACGGCAAATATCCTTTACCGACATGTTACTTGCTTGCTGAGCTAACGAGCTATGCTTTGCCTGCAGCAGCAGGGGCGGGCTTGTGGTTGTATTTTCATACGCTTCGTGGATCTGATTGGTTGATTTGGCCCGTCTATCACCAACATAGGTGATAGACAGATAGTTCATCCAATCAGCTAACCAGTATTTCCGCCCCTTCCCAATAGTTCTCCAACGGAAAGTTCCCAGATGGATATGCCGAGCAAATGCGAAGCAATCCATCTGGCGGAGTCAGGTTAACAAAATGTGGCCATCTTAATAATGCCTGCTCTTAATAATACCTACCAAAGAAATTCATTGGATGAATTTTTAGATGAACGCCGTCTCTCCAACTTCCATTTTCTGTTGCCATTCCTCTCAGGGTTGGGGTTCAGCTCTTCCCATTTATCCAATGTTAAACCAACTGGTAATGGTAAAAAAATAATTAACAGACTAAATTGACAAAAGAGGCAAGTAAAGTTAATTTGTTTCACCATTGATCAAATTAATCACTTCAAATCTAAAATTCACCTCTGAAATATAATTTACCCTCAGGACAGTCTGTTATCTGTAAATTTGGAAAAATGCGAATGTGTATTAAGCACAAAAGTATATTTAAATTTTTGTCGTTAAGCAATGACACTAATTTAAAAAAGTAACTAGTTACGTTTTCCATTTAGTTAAAAAGCAACCCTCTTCTGATAGCACAGTGAGCTAAAAATAGGATGACAAAAAACATCTGCTCACAATTCTAACAAGACATATAGTAAAGTTTTTCTTGAAAATGATGCTAACTCGGATATAATAAATCTCACTGCCATGAATTATTCACCACACTGTAGTTTGACTCACTCTGCATAATTAGTTCTCATTGAAGACTTTAACCTTTTTAACTGACAAATATGAAAGTAATTGGCTGTTTCCTTTTAATGTCTTTTAGGAGGATTCCTTTCATTACAGTAAATTGGCTTGATCCGTCTTTGGTCTATCTTGTGTGCGAGGGAGTCAGTTCCACAGATGATACATGGATGATGATGGGAGTTTGAGTTGTTGGGGTGGGGTGGTGGGAGATTTATGGCTTTTGAGAAACTAGGTGAGATGGTTGTAACAAGATAAAGCAGGACAGGGGACTGTATAAAATGATGGGATTTTATTTTTTATAAATGTGTATGATATTGTATGTATATGACAGAATATATTGTATGTATATGACATGTAGATAAATATAATAGGACAGCACTCCAATTTGATGCTTTTTATTGCCACATGACGGACGTTTTGGGCAGCGCCCCTTCCTCAGCGTGTGCACAGGCAATTACAAACAATGTACTGTATGTATATGACATGACAGAATGGATCAGGTGAAATACACACAGACTGAGAGAAATTCAATTAAATTTTTTTCTGTTCGGTAGAAATACCTCACTATAATATACTTAATGTAGTGTTCATTTTGTCACCTATTTTTAATTTAGTCTTAGTCTTGTGCCAAATGTCCTTGTTAGTTTTAGTCATATTTAGTCATTCACATATCTTTTTTGTTAGTCAAGTTTTAGTCGACTAAATGTCTCGTCAAGTTTTAGTCAAAATTTTAGTCTTTTTTTTTTAAATAACAAATTATTTCTGAGATTATTTCTGATAACCATTTCAGTCAAATAGTTATAATGACACATTCCGATTTTTTTGTACGTAAAATGCAACCAAATATTGAGCCTCTTCCTTATTTCACCAGTAAATTCCTGCTAAATGACAAAAACAACCACTGGATGGGGAAAAGGGTATTTTACAATAACTTTGAATGCAGCACTAGGCTGCTAGCTACAGGAATCCTCTACAGTGAAATATAGACAAACTTCAACACTGTTTAGCTGTCAGCATTTTAACCGTGTTTACACGGTAGGCTAACATTAGCTGCTGCAAAGTGTAGTGTTAACTAGCGTGACATGCGGCGAAGGTTAGGAGCATCAGAGAGAAGCGCAGCCGGAATCCGCGTTGCTGGTCCGGTAGATAACGGTTGTTAAGGCACCGGTGCCGTAACAGCTGAATATTCTATCTCATGATGAAAAAGTAGAGATGATTGTAGACGAAAATGAAGTGAGATTTTATCTTATCTTAACATTTTAGTCTCATCTTTTTTTGTCAACAATAATGCATGTTAATTTAGTCTTAGCGTTTTTGGACACTGGTGCAGTCTCGTCATCGTCTCGTCTTAGAAAAAAAAGGTTGTAACGAACATATTTAGTCTTGTCTCGTCTGACAAAATTAATACTAATGCAGTGCTGCCTGCTGTTTGGCTGAAAGCACCATGTTTGCTATAGCATTAATATACAGAATCATACCTAACAGTACATGTAGGTATGGCTGGGTATTTGAAAATTATTGCCAATACAATACCTGAGTTTTGAGACTGATACCAAAACAACTTTACTCACTGAGAAATACAGTAGAAACATGTTTCTTTTTTTGTCTTTTTTTTATTTAACAATAGAAAGCAAACTTCTCAAATGTTGAATTTGATCTAAACACAAGCAGCTGTACAATAACTTAAATCAAATGCAGAAAAATAAACAAAAAATGAGCAAAAGAACAATCTGATAAGTATTCTTATACCATGGTCTGGGTGAATACTCGATTCTGATTGGCTGCAGGGTGTCCATTAAAAAGTTATAGGACGGAGTTCGGTGAAACTGACTGTTTACTGTTCTAAATGAATGCGCTACATTAAATCAATAAGGAAATGTGGATTTATTATTTCCAAATCGTCCTCTGAACACCACAGGATGGTGCTAAAACACAGGCTGCAAGAATTAAGTTATACTGGTCCTCTGGAATGACTTTGTTTCACAGCGAATAACGTTATCTCACATCCCGTTCACTGTTCAGCTCGCTGCTTCAGGCTGCGCCGCTGCAGCCGATAGTAACGTTACACATCGCGGATCAAATTCTTCGTTAAAGTCGTTATATTGTTTTGGGGACAATGACAAGGCTGGATAGCTAGCTTGTCTTGTTGTTCAACATACTGTCAAATTATTTTTACTGATTGCCAACTGTACACAATATTATTGACTTTGGATCTTGCTAGCATGGCGTTAGTTTTCTGGCTTGTAGCTAAACTGAAGGGTTCTATCAGCTGAGCGGACTATATAAATATCTCCGGTTGCTAAGGGAGGCAAGTCGTATCTAAGGTTCTTCCTAATTCCTGGTGGAGAGAACAACATTTGCATTGCATAAGAACCTGATGGATGGGTATGATTGTTCCAGGTATTAGTCAAACCGTCAGGCGTAACCAGGGAAACGGAGTTATTGTTTGGATAAACTTTAGAATTCGATTGTAAAAACTAATTAAAATATGAACTAATGTTTTATAAATATGTTATTTGGCAAGTGACCATGGTATAAGCGGGTTAATGCCCTTCAAGGTGTCCATTTTCAGGTAATGGACTTCGGCGGAGGCAAGCGAAGTCCTGTGCGTCGGACGGTTCGTGCGCCGGACGATTCACGCCTTGCCGTCGTCCATTAATACCTGACAATGGACACCTCGTCGGGCATTAACCCTTACATATTCAATGCCCGCTTTTATTAGCTGACAGTTTTGTAAGTGCTTTTTCACTGTGTACCAAGGTGTTGCTGTCCTTGTAACAGGATTTTCAGGACCATGTAACTGATTGGTTGGTCTGCATCATTGTCCCTAAGATGAACTATCTTTTACCCATAAATTGCATAAAAGGAACGTATATTTGTGGCTCTTTTAAAGATTGTGAAAAATCCAAAGTTTATAATCCATCTCTACCTGAGTCTAGTGACGCTCTCTCTGGGGTCCTCATGCTTTGTCCTGTCTGTTCAACTTCCACCTGGATCAGCTCCGTCTCATCCGTCTTCTTCCTGTGAGGGTTGTTCTTCTGGCTGTTGCCCCGGGACGACAGGGGGCTCCTTTTGTCCTTACTGCTTCTCCTCTCACCAGGTTCACTGAGATCCAGCAGGTCCAGTGTTGAAGAGAGAACTGTGAGGACATGACAATAGTTTAGTTTAGTTTGTTTATGCTTTACGATTTCTAACCAAGAATTCTTGGGAATCTGAGAGAGAACACTGAACGGGCACATCTTCCACTTGCATGAGGGACATTAACCACCAAGTGTACTGTAGATTGCACCAGTAATATACTTTGTTTATGGTTGGTTTTTATCAATGTGAAGGGCTGCTAGTTTGACATGATTCACTACTGATTCATTCTAAAGCAGGAAAAGTACATTGAATTGCACACAATTTGACTAAATTCAAACATGCTATTTTCCAACGTTTTATTACTGAGTAAACTCATAGTAGGCCTATAAGATTAAAATATTCAGGTATTAATGGATCCTTTGAGTGCCGTTTAATGCTAGAAAAACACTGTAGCAATGCTTATTTGCTGTTTTTTTCTCCATTCTTTTGTTTACTTAAATAATTGCTCTTTGAAATGTATTGAGATTTTTGGAAACATTCCTTTCTCTTTGTAAAAAGATAAAACAACAGGTTTCACTTATAGTGCTGCATGAAGCTTTGATTTTGAGCCACACATTTTCTGACACGGCGAGTTGAGTTGTCAAGGGTACTTAAGCTGTCACGGTATTGCCCCCTCGGTGGACATCTAAAACGTTTGCTGCTGCTCTTTTCAGAGAATCTAAATATACTACTGGCCACTGCAGTCTGATAAGGATAAGGCAGGCAACCCCTTGAGGAGCTCCAGTTTGGTCAATTAAGTAATTCAATCGCAGATTGTTAGAGCAGCAAAGAAGGACAGAGCCTTCTGTCAAGGGGCTCAACGTTTGTCTGTGCTGTCGTCCAGCTTCACCACTGCAGACTCTCTAACAGTGTTACTATTCTAAGCTGATACCCAGGTTTCCTTAGGAAAAGAAGAGCATGTTTGTTTGTTTGATTTGAGTAATTATTGCGATACATTTAAAACCTAAAACATCATAGCAGAATGTAAATGTTGTCTTTTTCTTTTCCAGAAGAATTTTGTATGTACTAGATTTCTTTGAATGTAAATCAATTTCTTATACTTTCTTCTTACTGCCGATTTTTCTATTCTCTTTTTACTGCCACTTTTCCCACACATTTTGTCTATTGAATATTTTCTGTGTTAACAATTTGATTTGTTGTAGTTTGAGTCAAATAAGCAGTATGTCCTGGGGCTGGCTGTGTGTTGCCATTTATCGCTGTAACTTTAAGACTGCTTTGTTGATTATTTTCTGGAACCGAATATTTACAGTGCTACATCGACACTAGTCATACTCATGTGAATATCTTTCAACTGAATAAGTAAATGGATAAATAAAACAAAAGCAATCAGGGTGAAATGCACACAAAGGTGCCTAATTCCAAGGGGAACTTTATCCAATCTCCTAAATCTATTATTGTTTTTGTCACTGCCTCCTGATTTTTATGAATCAATGTTAGTGAAAAACATTGTGAAACAAACACATGGCAATTGTTGCCTAAAAGTCAGGTTCTGTTAAAGGAACATGCCGACTTATTGGGAATTTAGCTTATTCACCGTAACCCCCAGAGTAAGAAAAGTCGATACATACCCTTCGCATCTCCATGCGTGCTGTAACGCTGTCTGACGGCTCCAGCATTAGCTTAGCCCAGCACAGATCCTGCAGGTGAATGGTTCCAGTAATCCTACTGCTCCAAATTGTGACAAAAGTGACAAAATAACACCAACATGTTCCTATTTACATGTTGTGATTTGTATAGTCACAGCGTGTACACAAAACAACGTAACATGAGACACAGCCATCTTCTAACAGTAAACAAACTGGGAACTATATTCTCAGACAGGCTTGCTGACATGTAAATAGGAACATGTTGGGGTTATTTTTTCACTTATTCGGAGCAGTAGGATTGCTGGAACCATTCACCTGCATGTTCTGGGCTGGCCGGATGCTGCCGGAGCCGTCAGACAGCATTACAGCATGCACGGAGATGAGAATGGTATGTATCGACTTATCTAACTCTGGGGGTTACGGTGAATAAGCTAAATTCCCAATAAGTCGGCGTGTTCCTTTAAGATAAGAGGTTCATAACCCCAGTAAAAGTCTTTTTATGCATTGGTTATTTGAGGAACTTACAAAGTTCTCTTACCCATTTTCCAGGACCCTGACTGTGTCTTTTGTGCAATGCGAGCTACAGACACATGGCTGCATAATTGGCGTGCTGCTGTTTCATGACAGCCAACTGAGAGCATTTGTTGACTGAAATCTCGGCGTAATTAGAGAGTATGCTTGTCTTCCATGCCTTGTGCTCTTTAGATGACAAGTACAATTACAAATCAAGGGAGGCTCTCGTGGGGGAGGTTGTGTGAAGAGTTTTTAGCATTGAAAGGAAACAATCTTTTTCTAAAAAGGCAATGATGTCAAAAATGTTTTGGCACCCTTGAGCCTACTTGAAATGATGAGACTTGGAAGACAATTGCAAAAGTTTTTCTCATCAACTGGATATTTTAACTGGATGCTTGTATACTGTATATTAATCTAATGGATAACTAGTTTCTCTGTGGTGGCCATTGAACGGATGGTGAGCAAATACATACGGTCACTGTGCATTTCATTGGAGCCTTTAGCTTTTCAGCTTCATACACAACGAAGACTGACGAGAAATGGAGTTACGAGAGGAGGAATGGCTCTATGGTGACTAATCGCTAGTCGCTAATGGTCAAATGGGTGTTTCCTAATAAGACAACATTTCGATTTACGATGTTTACATTTAGCAAACGATACGATTCAAGAGAGAAGATATTGAACACTGAAATCTCAAACAATCAATTGTGTTCAAGTGAATTCAAAGGTAAGAACCATTGTGTCTTTAGAGTATTCATTCGACTATTGAACCAGAATGTTAGAGCAAAGTGCTGACAAAAGAAAGAAACGATTTTTAAGTGAGTATGGAGGAGAGGGGATTTTATGCAGCAAGGGGGTGTTGATGAGAGGTTCTTCTTGAATAAATGAGTTTCAGCCTACGTCTGCTATTGAGTAGTGCTGGATATCCTAACCAGAGTAGTGGGAAGGACACTGCACTGTTATTTTGTCTCAACTGAAGCAACCAGCGCATTAGGTTAGTTTATAGCTCCAGACCTTTTCTCATTTTTTACTTAAAGTTAAAATTTAAAGAGACATTTATTTGACTAGTTGGTTTCTAAACCCCAGATACCCATGCAACCTATTTATAATTTATGATGGAGTTTTTAAAGTTCCATCAATGGGCAAAAATAGTCATTAACCTCAAAATCAGACGAAAGTAAAACAGCATGCAAGAGAGCACAACATGATGTAGGTCTCATGTGGATTAGCATATTTGAGCTGGTAATTATCATCCATTATTGATTTTTCTTGCTTGCTTATTCCGGTTTAGTATTATTCAGTGCCAGTTCATCACAGTGTGAAAACAGATTGACAGACAATCGCAACAAAAATCCTCTTCAACTGCATGTCTTTAGACTGGGAGGAAATCGGTAGCAGCTGGAGGAAACCCAAGTGAACATGTGGAGAATGAGAAAACTGCTTACGGTGTTTGAACACATGACATTCCTCTTCCAGAACCACTTGGCAGCACTGATATTTACATGTGTAGGATTTGCTTTCAAATGACACATACTGTACATCTACAATATTGCACATGGACTACATACTAGACAAGATCTGACCATTTAGGGAATTTTGAGATTTGTGAGCAATTATGTTAGGCCTACGTCATTGTCAGTGGGAGCAGCAGGAGGCACTGGGGAGACAGAAGGTTGAGATTTTCCCGCCAACATTCGCCCATACTCTGCCCGCTTAAATCAGCACAGTCAGTGGCCAGTTTGGAGATGACACATGTCAGCTGCAATCTGGTTCTGCAAATCATCCGCATTCAAAAAATGGTACGGCTCAGTGATCAAGGTCCTATTCATATGGAAACCAAGATGGCACAAGGCATCTGTTAAAGTCAGAACATTCAATTTCTCAACACCTACTTTGACCTAGTTACTTTTTAGTTTATTCATTTGCATGATGAGAAGGTTGTAAGGAATATAAACTGTACAATACACATCTAAGGGAGACACTCTTGATCATACATTTCACGTGCTCTACTGATGTTAAGACGCTGCCCTAAATAGGTAATGTTCAGACAGATTAAGCTACGTATTTTACTAAGTAAAATCTAATTTGCCTGTTTGGGCCAATGCTTTGAAAAGTAGTGTGTGGGATGTGGTCCTCAATAGGCTATTATTATCACTGACTACGTTTACATGCACATAATATAAAAAGACGATATTCCGACTAAGCTGTTTACATGCAGTAGCGATGGGTGCGCATATCCAAAAACCTGTTGATATCGAAGTATTTGATAATGTTTAAAAGTAGCTGTGTTTCTCCTTCTTATCGGGTCTCCAGCCAAAACTTGGCTGGTTGGTTTGTGTACAGAAACCATTGCAACGCACAGAGCTGACCATAAGCCTGCAGTAAAAACCCAGATTGAGACGCATATTCGAATACGCTGTATACATGTTCAAACAATGCTTCTAAAATCCAAATAATACCGGAAAATCCCATGTCTTAATCGGAAAATGCTATGTTCGGAAAAAGGCCTTATTCGAATATCCAACCGGAATATGCTGTTTACATGACCTGTATCAAATTTGGAATATTGTCATAACTGAATAATAGTGGAATATTGGTCTGCATGTAAACGTACTGATTGATGCATTTTTATCTAGAATTATGATTCATTCTATATAAAGCAGTTAGCAGTTACATGTACACCACATTGGACTGTAGCGACCCCCAAACTCAATCTCACATTTTACCTCTAAAAAATGTCACAAACTGAGGTGAAACAAAGTTGGTGTTTTGATAATTAAAATAGCGCAGAGCAAACTTGGAATTAAATCATGACTTGCATAAGGCACGAAACAAACAGAAATTCCATATTCAAATTGTGTTTTCCATATTGTTTTCCACAGTTTCAGGTTTAACTGGAGCTACGTGCTGCTTATGGTGAAAAAAGTATTTCAAAACAATGATAATTTTTAAGCTGAGAGGATGTTTTTCAATGTAGAGTGCTGCTTTATTGTCACCGGTGTTGCTTGGGGTACCCCTGGCATTTGGCTACTATGCTTATTTAGATTTTCTCATTGACCGATAGCCGACCCGGACATACTTTCTGCGTTCCGCAGAGAGCTGTAGACTTGTACCGGTTGTGCAGCCCCGATGTTGTGTACCGGTACATTGTTGTGGACGCAAGCAACCACTTTTCTGGAACTGCAAAAAATCTATTCAAAAGACCTAAGTGGTTGAAAACGGATATCACAGATTGACTTCTCTGAGTGTATTAATAAACAGAGAGAGAGAGAGAGAGAGAGAGAAAGCATGGAGACCAACAGTAATGCATTAGCTAACAAATAGAAACAAAATGAACCTCCATTAGAGATGGTATTGCATTTTCCACTCATGATCCATTTTTAAGGCAAGCACATAAATAGCTGGACATACCGTGTTTAAATATGTACATCAGATTGCAGTAAATTATTGCCCAAGCAGCTGTGTATTATTGGTTGCAAATAAAAGATGTCGTTACTAGAGAGCTTTGTGTTGTTGCGTTTGTCCTGCATGTTAAGAATATCAGAAATACTCTTTGTGTTGCTAGTAACAGTGATCATTGACATGATGTTGTGTTAATTAGACACATGGCCCAGCAGAATAAAAAACACCCTCCCCAGTACAGTTGCCATGGTTGATAAAAACATGTTGACAGGAGACAGCATCCTCAAATTCCCTTCCCTTCATGTGTCCTTCAAATCCCTCATGTGTTAACAACCACAGCATGGCATCAAAGAGCTTTCCTCTGTATGCTGCAGGGTAATAGTATGTTTGTATTCCATATTATACTTTTGACATGGAGGCCAGTGTTAATGGTTAAAGGGCATCTTAAACAGCAAATGACTTGTTATACTGGGTAGTCATCTACATATGTTTCACGTTGTCGTCAAATTAACTGTACTGTACCAGCTGTGTTGGAAGTCACTGGGCGGGAAACCCCATCACACTTGGTCTCACAGAGGAAATCGTCGATGGAGGGACTTAAAAGCGGGCGGCTCTCTTGTTGCTCACTCACCAGCTGTAAAGGCAAACAGACAAAAGCGTTCAGGCTCTCACTCACAAAAAAAATCGCATCATACAAGAGTCTCTGTTATGTTAACATTAAGTGAAGTTCATTCTTTTTGGGCATGATAACAATATCACCAGTGTCCCCATACTGACATGTTGCTGCATTGCAAAACATTTTTAACATGTCTGTGTCTTTTTCTGAAGATGACACACATTTGTACTCCTTTGCAGCAAATGTATTCACAGTATCTTGACATAGATACTGTACACTGAAGTGATTCAAGTGTGTGTTGATCCACTCAGATGTTAGGCATGTTGCAGCCTTTGTTACAGTTCTAAGAGTTTGGACTTGGGTTAATGTTTATGTGAAGAGCTTATAGAGACTTGACATGTACCGTAACAGAGATCACATCCAATCATGTACTGTGTATTTTGAGTCATGGTAATGCCCAGCGGCTGCTCTTTGATTCCTAGCTACATGTGCCAGTAATGTTTGAACACTGGCATATGGTTTTAGTGCTGCATTAGTATGGGATTAGTACTTTTGAGTGGTAGCTGATGTTGCCCAAATGTGCAGCTACAGCCAACTTCTTTTGAAAGCTTTTCTGACAGACATCAAAACGCAGCTGCTCTTTGGCAATTGGTTAATGGAGATCTTCATCACACAGTCAAATGGTTATGTTTGCATGCACACACTTTGTTGGAATATATAAAATATCAGTGTAAGGCAGAATTTTGGACAATGTTTTTAAATGCACTGTAATTACCTGGTTACTGTAAAACCTGGCTTTACATACAGCTGGTCTGCCATGAGACGTCTCTCCAACCCCCTACCATATTTTTGAAACCTAATTGGCATTTTATGTTAGTGACGATACAGGTTTTATTTTTTTTTCAGAGCATGTAGACTAATGGCACACATTCAAAGCTTTGTGCGAAAAACCTCCAATAGAAGTTTGGAATGTAAAAAAAATCAATCAGATTGTATTTGGGCAGCTACTTGGTGTGACTGCACTTTCAGAAGAGGTCTAATCAGGCACAATAAGTGAAGGTGAGTAAGGCTTTTACTATTAAAGATATAAGTAGACATTGTTTTAAGTCTATGACAAGCACATTTTAAAAAATAAATAAAAAAACTTTAGAAACCTAGGTACACAATTAACTAAAACTAGGTCTTTCATATACATTATATTATATTAAAGAAAAATCTGAGTACTACAGAAACATGACCAGGCAGTTTATGTAATCTCATTGAATGAGTCATATAGTAATCATTGAGAGAACCACTGAGATGAGCTGGGCTGAGAGAAACCTGCTGGATGTGTCCTAAACAATAATTGCTTTAGCATTATTGCTTATCTCACTTTCCAAACCATGAAAATGCTAATCGCCTTGCTTGTGATGCACCAATTTGTAGGCTTGCCAGTGCAGCTGCAGGATATGTTACATCCAATTCATTATTGGTACCCTGAATGCTCGATACTTCAGGTGCAGCTGGCCAGAATTTGCAAACCAATGCTTCATTATTTGAAGTTAAAAACCAATTTTTCGGGCAGTTAGAGGTTTACTCCTCGACGCAGCGGCCTCAGGTTCAACTCTGTCCTGTGGCCCTTTTCTCTATGTCATTCCCCCTCTCTCTCCCCTTTCATGTCTTCAGCTGTCCTATATAAATTAAGGCCTAAAAAAATGCCCCAAAAAATAATCTTAAAAAAAACCAAAACAGTTTTCCCCCATAGAAAGGGTAAGCTGCCACTGTTGTCAGCCTGTTTGGAGTGTATGTAATGCCGGTAGTGAGGAGACATGACATTTGCTATTGTAGCTCTCCAGGCCATGTTCGCAGCCAGAATTTTAATGAAGGTGCTAAAAGTTTAATTACCAATCATGGAATGGACTGAACACCACCTGCAACATGCTTGATATGAAAGGTGCTGAATGGGGTTTTCATAGCATATCTACACTGTATGTGCCCTCACAATAAAATGTATAGTATATCTATCCTGTGTGCCTTCTAGTATTTAACCAATGTGTTTTGTCAACATTGACATTGCACCCTCATTTAGGGTCCCATTAGTCTATGACAATTAATTTATGGGATTGCTCCGGTGCCGCCGGATGTCCCTCATTTTCACCTTTCGCTTCTTTGTGTTGGCATTCTATACTCCAATCGAATTATGAGGACTAATAGCCAACTGCTCCTCAGATTTCTGCAGGGTGGAGACAGCTAGACTATCTGTCCAATCTGAATTTTCTGTTGCATGACTAAAAAAACTTTTGAACAAGCACGTTCCACCAAAACAAGTTCCTTCCCGAGGCTATTTTTCAGAGGCACCGTACCTGCGTCTGGCACCGCCCAAGACCATTGTGATTGGTCTAAAGAAATGGCAATAAACCAGAGCACGTTTATCTCCTATTCCGGAATGCTGTGTGGACTAACCAGACCCTCCTCCGCAGCGCTGTGGAGGTAGGTCTGGCAATGCGAGACTAGAGTCCCATAGACCCTACTGCTACTGTATACTGATTGTATTATAATATTAGTAATGGCAAGAATGATTTTTCTTCCTCAACATTTTTTTCTTTTCTTCTGACCTTACTAAATCCCAAAATGTAGAAAAGTATTGGAAACAAACATTTGTCATTTTACCAAGAAAGGACATTTTCATTTTTTATATGCTATCTGAACTACGTATGCATGAACAGATACTTAATTGTTTCTGTTATTTAGCCTACCCTTTGATATAAATGGGTGGACAAAATAATATCAATATCTGTCAGTATAATGCAATACAGTTCATAATAGGTGTTGATGTAACTGGTTACATCATGCTGATAGATCACTTGATAGATAGATCACTTGAAAATGAATTGTATATAACAGAAGTAATGGGTACTGCACAAAAGAAAAAAGCTGAAACTTTTGCTGCAGACAAAAAAATAAACCTTTTGAAAAAAGAGTGCATAAATAATATCCGGAGAGGGGTCATTACTTTGTTGAGCGAGAGTTTGTGCTGCGCTGAAGAATGCTGACCCAGCATAGGTAATTAGAGTTTGTGCTGTTCTGGTGTCAGAATAAAGCTTTGGTCCATGGGAGATCTCACAGTGGGAAGTAACCTGATTTCACCCTCTGCTGCTGCCAGTCCATGCATTTCCCCCCAATTTTGGACTGCAGCAATAAATCATAGGATGCAAATACACTTGTTTTTAAAGATCAAATTTATCCAGTGTTTTTGCTCAGAAAAGTTTAGTCTGATTGAAGGCTGAGCTGCCATTGACTAAGTTACAAATGTTTTGTGTTGTCAAAGAGGCCTCATTTCATCTTGACTTCAAAACTTCATAAAACCTGAATAATAACCACTCAAATGTTGACCTTTTAATGAAAGAAATGAATCATTCCAAATGGCTTCTGCTGCTTTAATTAGATGATTTTTATTCACTGAAACACTAACAAGCTAAAGGAACCTAAGGAATGATTAAATTGAAATACCCATCGCTGGCAGCGAGAGGAGAGAAGTCATTTAGAGAAAGATTCATTCATTCATCCACCCTGCTATTATTTACCACATCAAAACACTTTCCCTTTTAGCCTGCATGTGTTTGTTGTTGATGAGGAGGTTATAGTGGTCTAGCTCACAGTGTTGTGTAGGCTGCAATGTATATTTTGAGAAAACAGGCTTATTTTTATCTTTTAGAATATTTTAATTGTCATATTTTATAAGATAGATCTAGTTCACTCACGTAAACATTCCTGGCAGGTGTTGTGGGAGATTCAATCTTGTTCATCTTGACAATTAGAGCTCAACCAATTCATTGATTAGTCTGATTGACCTGCAACAATTTAGAAATTGTTTTTAATTGAAATTCTAAACTCCAATGTGACATTTTGCTGTCTTTCTCTGTTTTTAAATAATTGTAAATTGAATATCTTTGGGACTTGGACTGTTGGCCAGACAAAACAAGTAATTTCAATAGGCCCCCCCTTAGGCTCTGGGACACGGTGATTACCATTTTTCATTATTTCTTGACATGTTATGAACATTTGAGATAATTAATTAATTAATTAATTTACTTGACAAAAATAATTGCTTAATTAATTAATGAAAATAACCGTTATTCGAGCCCTATACTGTGACACTCAGTCGATTCCTGTGTTCCCTACAGTATGGTCTTGGAATTGTGATTTAATAAGCACCAGGTTATTAAAGTTTATTAGCGCTTTCAGATGTATCAGCAATCCATTTTTTTTTTTAAGATTATTTATAGCCTTTAAAAGACAATATGGATTTATAACATTTTTAGCCTTTTATTTTGATAGGACAGCTTAGACTTGAAAGGGGAGAGAAAAGGGGAATGACCTGCAGCAAAGGGCTGCAGGTTGGAGTCAAACCTGCGGCCGCTGCGTTGAGGAGTAAACCTCTTTATATAGATGCTCTAACAGGTGAGCTAACCAGGGGCCCATCAGCAATCCATTTGAACTTATATATCAATGATGTCAAATGCTAACTAATACACTACTGTACATTACTGCACAGAGCGATATGTTTAAATGCAATGAAAAGCTACAGTATGATACATTGATATTGTACATTATAGATAATTTAAAGAAAATCCTTCTGTTTTGTTGTGTTTTAGGATTCTGAAAGACCTAAATTCAGCTTCTCAGCTGACTGGTGCATTCAACATAAATGCCAGCTGAGCTGTACAAATATTGTGTGCTCTCTTGGAGACATGGGACCTGGGGACTGGAGGAGAAGAATCTCTTGACAATATAAATGACATTCATAAATGCACATGCTCGCAGCGTATGATAACCAGAGAAACATCTGTCAGTGAATATTACAATTGTGATGCTTGCGCAGCATCAATTGGGGCCATCTTAGTTTTACAGTGTGCATTAAACAAAGGTGGACTGTTAAACCTCTATAGTCTGAAAAAAATAATGGATGACCTTTGATTTCTCCACTCCGAGCAATAAAATGTTATCTGCATGCCTTTTCTTAATAATCACTATTTTTGATCTGACTGACTGAAAGTCTGCACTAACAACGGAGCAGCATGCTGGACCATAATCTTTAAGTAGTGCATTAAATAATCTGGATGTGTTTAGAGAATAATGAAAAATTTTGACAGAAGCTTGGCTAAGAGTCCTGCTGAGTCGTGTTCACTGCTTAAAGTTGGCAGCGTTATCATATTCTCAGAAAATACGACATGTTAAGTTGTGAAATGAGAACATTACTTGTGATAAACTGCAACCAGCTTGGCCCTTAATTGACTCAGTAAGAATTACAGAAACAGGATGTATGACACAGCAAGCTGCTGCTTTACCAACTGAGTGATGCAGCTCTTAGGGTAATACATTTTTGGCACGTATTCTAAAGTTTTTGTAGCCACGCTAGCTGCACTAGGGATGGCAAGGTTGGTTGATTCGTTTTCAAGTTGGTCCACCACTTTTGAGTGTAAAATCTCAACAACTATTGGATGGTTTGCTATGAAATGTTTGTGACATTTCCTCTAGTGCCACAATGAGATTGACATTTGTGGTTTTCAGTTAAATGTATCCACAATAGTGTTGCAAGGCATTTTAGCCTTTTAATTGACAAGACAGCTGAAGACAGGAAAGGGGGAGAGACAGAGAGAGAGGGGGAAGACGTGCAGCAAATGGCCACAGGTTGGACTCGAACCCTGAGCCGCTGCGTCGAGGACTGAGCCTCTGCATATGGGCGCCCGCTCTACCAGGTGAACTACCCAGGTGCCCGGGATGATGTATTTTTGTAGGCCGATTCAGAAGTTGGTATCGCCCTGGTTAAAAAAGCCAAAGTTTTTTTCCGTTGGTTTTTGGATCACAGCAAAAAAAAAAACTTTGTGGCAAAACATTTATGATACTTACACGTTTTGTTCAGCAAGATAATCTTCAAAAATGAACACCACTTTTGTGTTTGCTATAAACGAACAACACCACCACTAAATGCCAACTAATTTCCAGGTTTTATGACATATTCCTGCAGCACTCTATGGTTGGAGGGAATACTAGGAAATGTAGTTTAGACATTCATGTTCAAAATCCAATACTCTGGTTTAATTATAATCGAATACTATGGAATGCCTGCAAAACTTGAGATGAGAATTCCCCAATGGCAGCCTCAGCTTCACTTGCGTTTAGTGCTAATGAACTAACTTCAGCATGAGAACACGCTAAACTGAGATGGTAAACATGGCTAACATAATACATGTTAAACATTTGCATTGTCATTATGAGCATGTTAGCATAATGATGTTAGCATTTTGCATAACTTACTGCTGTATCCAAGTACAGCCTCACAGAGCTACTAGCATGACTGTAGATTTATAGAATGACTGACCGAGTGACTTGTAATGACTGTTGGTCACATCAAATAATTACAAAACAGATTTGTAGTTTTTAAATCTTTTTAAATCTCAAAATTCACTGTCAGTTTTTAACAGATACGCCTGAAATGTGGCTGTATGTCCCCGTTGGCAGTCTCATGATGGAGGACACTGAGCTATCTTCACTACACACTATGATCAATGTCAATGTTCTTCAAAGCACTTCCTGTGATTGCCATGGGGGCCAATTTTAAATGATGGTCTTGAAATGATGAGAGCTCTGCATTTTCCCTCTTCTAATCATCCAGAAAATAGGGACAGGAAATCTACCACATTCATCTGGGGAGATGCGTTAGGCACTTTGGTAGCAGGTAGCATGCAAACGCCCATTATTGGTTGACTCTTAAGCCAAGAGAGCAGCTTCCTGAGCTGTTTGCCCATTTATCTCACTACAAGGAGGTTACTCTTTTCCCCATCTGCTTTTGTCCTCCTTTGCTCCCCTTCTGTTATACCTTTTTGCTCATATCCTATGCAAATCACTTTGGCACTTTGTTAAGGAGTATTGTAGAAAATTATGTAATGGAAAACTTGAGCTAATTGTGCCGCTTGGGCTTGACTCCAAGCGATCTCTCAGATGTTGTTGTTAAGGGAACCGTGTACCAGTTAAACTTGACAGAGTTTTGAAGGCGGGGAGGTCGAGGTGAGGACAGGAGGAGGTGGAGAGGATGGAAAACACTACATAAAGGGAAAGGTGGATGAAAAATATCAAAGCAGAGGACTTACACTGGAGGCTATGTTAGGGATGGTTATCTTGAGAAATAATTACAGCCAATATCTTTCAGTATGTTTTAGTTCACATTTGGAATATGTTGGGTCAGCAATTATATCACATTTAACTTTTCAGAATCAGATTTTTTAAATCCAAAATTGTATTTTCTTGATTCTGATGTCAATGTTCTCTATAATGCAGCAAGTTGTGCACTCATTACAGTTGTGTGGAAGCTGTTGTGGGTGGCAATGTACTGTTCCATGTACTCCCATGGGCCTGTATACTGGAGTTCAGTTAGTTGGGTATTTTATGACTCATAATGTCTTTACATGATTTACCCTTAGGCTGCAAATTGGAAATTAAATTATTAACAAGTAAGACAAAATGTTCTACTATTGTGTGTTTTACTTCTTTAAAGGATAAGGGTGACATTAGTCTGTATGATCTTATATTCAGCTAACCCCATGAAAAGACCAATAAAGTAATAGCCTGTCACCTCATACTTTCCAATTTTCTCTGCTCTGTCTGTGGCACTCAGCCCCAAGCCAATAATTTCTACTTAGGATGAACATTTAAAAAAGCAGGTCACAAATATATAGTTTGAATTTGAAAGAAAAAAACCACCCAGTAATTTTCTAAAACAGCTGGGCACTGTAGTTTTTTGCAAACATTAAAAGTAAATAGTGCATTTGTTGGGGACTATTTCTAGCTACTTTTCTAAGTATCTATGGCACCAGAACGATGTGGCAGGGCTCGAGTCCGGAGTCAAGGCGTTATTCTATTGTCTGGGTCTTGACTTGGACTTGACTCGGCCATAGATAGATAATAAGAGGATGCCTGGTTTAATGCTGCTTCCTTTGTCTTTGTTGTGTTTCTTTATCTTCTCAGAGAACTTGGTTTGAGCGGAGACCCCTGACTCTGAACGCCCAATGAGACATTGTATGTGATATTGGGCTTTACAAATAGACTTGATTTGACTTGACATATGGCGTGAGGAGCCACGGCCTGTCACTTAGCCTCTGTCCCTTGCTAAGTGACATCAAGCTGGGACACATTGCCTCTCAAACTGCTGCCTCAGCCATTGGAGAGCACACGGCAGCAATCATGGGTTTGGTTCTAGATGTGGAAACAATGTCACGTTTATCAGCTTTAAACTGCAGTAATTTGAAATGCCTTTATTTTCCTGAAAAGGGGGGTTTTAAGCAAAGTGATATATACAACGTTTAAATGAGAGGTGACTTATGGACTTGGAATACTAGAGGAATCAAAATGAAATTCTTTACAGAAGAAAAAACAAAACAACCTAATTTTTTATCTGATGTTTGCTGTGCTCAGTTCAGGCATTACATATTTACCAGCTGCTCGTAGCAAAAACAATTCTATTTTGTAACAGCTGCTAACTCACGTGTGTGTGCTTGCATATGAGAGAGTTGGAGTCGCCTGCCTGCCTGGAACAGTGATTATTGTCAAGATTTTGTTTTTTGGAGGCATCCCTAGTTTGTTGCTGTGTTTTGTACTACAGTTTTGAGCAGTCACTGCGATGTCGCAGGTACTTTAACGTGACTGGACTGACAGCAGCGGTCGCTAATTGTCATTTTTTAAGGTGTATTGAAGGATTGCTAGAATTCTACTGCCTTTTTTTTTTTTTTTTTTTTTTTTACCAAAGATTTACAAACATACTATTTACCAATGTCAAAAATGCATTGTCATCAGTCATGAAACATGATCGGTTTTCTTTGTTTCTAAAAAATTTAATTTCAGAGACACAATGTTTTAGAATGGGGCCCTGCTGTTCTACTGTAATAGCAAAGAGTAGTGAATAATCTACACTATTCTTTAATATATTGATAATGATAAATGTAACAATGATTGTTTTGATAGATTAGAGGATATATTTCCTTTATTGTGTTATCTTACTTCTGATATGTTCTGTTTTATAACAATAGGACTGGGCTGTTGGCTTTGTGGTTGGTTCTGGTTAAATGCCATTGGTTGTTGTAGCTGTTGACACAGTCAGTGTGAAAATTATGAGTAGACGTAGGTTGGTAAGAGATCCATAACGCCACCAATTTCATGAATAAATTAGGGAAGTAGAATCTATTGCGTCTATTCAATAGATAGCAGATATGTTGTTGTAGAGGGAAGTTGTTCTTTGCTGATGTTTTCATGCCATTTTCTTTTTGTAATTTAAATTATGACAAATCATAAATTAAACATTTAACAACATAAACTATGTATTTCTAAAAATATGTAAAGTCATATTGTGTTAGTGTGAGCTTCCGCCTATCCGTATAATTGAATAACCTCCACTTGAGTCGAAGCATTTTTTGGTTGTATGACAGCTTTTAAAAACCAGACGTTGTATTAGAAAAGTGTGAAGCATTCTTCAGGTTATTAAAACACAGACATATACATGAGGGTACACACATACACACGCATACTGTACAAAAAAGCAATCAAGCACAGAGCAAGGGAACTCATATTTGCATCTGGAGTACCGACTCCATCCAGCTACAACACTTAAAGCAAAAGAGAAGTGAAAAGCTCAGCAGCAGGTACAGTCATTTGCTGCAGTATTTAGTACACAAAGAGCTCAGTCAATAGCTCAATGCCATGCCTTGTGGCATAGCATTGTGGAAATGCATTCATATGCTGTTTGTGTTGAGGATTAGCTGCTTATGAGGTGTAAAAGGTTCATGAGGGAGATTTTTCTGTCCTGATTAGGAATGAGAGAGGACATTTGTGTGATCTCTAGTTAATCCCTCCCCCATTCATACTAAAAGCACAATACATGTTAACTAGAAGAGCACTATAAATCTTTCGGAGGGTAATTTGAAAAGAGAAAAAGTAATATGGATAACTGCAATTTGAGGATGCTTCTTTAGATTATAAGATGATAATTCACTGTTTGTGTAAATTTAGTGATGTAGTAGGAGGATTTTATACCCCATAGAGCAGCTGGAAATGAAATATTTATTGCTTCTTCGTTAGATGCAACAGTCAAAAGGCTTAAGTAATGAGTTAGTAGTAGACAGTCGAGGTCCGTCATAGTACACTCAAAGCTTTGCTATTGTTCAGTATGACCAACACAGGAGGAAGTTCCACTTGGAGGCAGGGGGAGGGCAGGGGGGAGGGCAGGGGATTGGGGGGTGTTTCTGAAATGGTTCTGCCCACCTTGGTAGTCACTGTGAGGAGGGGCTTCCCTTCTGATGACGCCTTACTTGGTATCTCCTTCAGGACCATGGCAACAGTCTTATCTGCAGCCCTAGAGTCTTTCTCCTACAACAGTGAAATCAACAATGACTTGTGTCAGGACAGTTGGACAACTCAGTGCTTTTTGCCCCCGTCCAGGGCATCTTACAAAAAAGACTTTACTATATGATGATGGAAATACTGCGTGGGGCTATCTACGGTAACAACACATCGACTGAAGACATTTCCACAAGACTATGGCAATGAAGAGAGGGTTACTGCACAATGTAGAGGGTTGGCTGTAGACAGTGACAGCAGTATTTAAGTACTTATGATGACAGAGTATCATACAGCGCTCATTACACAGACCATATTATTTACTAAGAATGATGTAGTGTCTGGCAGATAAATGTCTCCTGAGCAGCTGAACGTTGACATGTATCTCTGGTTGTGCTGGCTACTGAAAGTGATGCAATGTGATGATTAAGTAAACTGCAGACGGTTTTCATGTTGACTATATGGCAGAAAACCAGACATTCATCATTCACTTCTCATTTTACCCATAGCTGGAAGATAGATTATATTGTATGCTATTAATCATTTTATGACACACAGATGTAGCAGAATTATAATTACACAGGACACTACACATTTCATCTCAGAAAAGAGCTCATCCCCTTGCAATTAAATGTGCTGACCAGAGAGAGACAAAACTGCTGTTCATCACACTCAGTTTCTACATTTTGTAGACTCAGGGAAGCTGCCTGTTCAGACTGTGCATGAAGCACACTGGAAGCCTTTAAGCTGAATCTTATTAGGGCTTTTTCACATTTCCACATGCCAGAAAAATGAATTAGGCATTTCTTCCACTGATTTCCTCAGCTAATCATGTCACAAAATGCATTTGCCTTGTCTGGAGGGAGAGTTCCCTTGAAAGCATAATGCTCCTATTAGAGTCCCAAAAGCCACCTGCACTCAATCTCTAGCTTAGTTGCACTCAGTATAAATGAACAACATCCATTGCTAAGACAACACTAGCAACGCATCATTCACATGGCAAGAGATGATTCTGAAAAACATTTGTTTTTAGTAGTTTTTCTGAATGGCAATTATGCAATTTGAAAAGTGCTAAATGTTCCTTCTGTGCCGTTTGTGCAGGTGTCGATTAAGCCAACAGTGTCGATGATATCTTTCACCGGGCACACAGTCAGTTTGTATTGGCTTACAGTCTCGGCCCGCCTGCTGTTGTTTTGTGTCAACTTTTGCTGAACTGGCTCTTGTTTTTCTAGGAATGAATATAGATATGTTTGGCAGCGCACAACAGTGGACAGTAATCGAGGAACTTGATAGCATTTATTTATTTATTCTACAATTTTGTTGTCCTGATCGACACAGCAGTTTGAAACCTGGACAATAAGATAACTATGTGCTGAAAACGAGGAGAATGTAGACAAAAATAAGAATTAGTAATTGTTTTGTTTAAGAACATCTGATTTCAGTGTCTGAGCTGAATGAAACAGCGGATTCTCATTAAATAGTGGTCTTCCCTAATACAGCAGTTTAAGATTTGGTCACTGTGGGGCTGTTCTGGAAGATAAAATAAAATAAAAATAAAACAAATTATCAGATCAGCAGATGAGATTGACTGCAGCATTATCCAAACAGTTTAATCAAATCATTAGGTGCTGTTGGTGGCAGAGGACATAAATGGCTCAGAAAATCAATTTAAAATCTCCCAGCCACCACATCGTGTTCACCGCTCCAAACTAATACATTTACAGGAAAGTAACGCAGTCGTTCACATAGGTAGGATTGAAAAGCTTTATGAATTTCATAAGATTCAGTGTTAGTGAGTCTGGAGAGAGTTTGTTCCACATGCAATAAGTTGTATCTATTCTGGGCAAAAGCATCATTACTTGAAAATGGGCTTTATAGAGAGCTGCAATTTTGCTTTCATGCTGGAGCAGTGACCTTGTTGGGTGAAGGAGGCAGCGTGGATTCAGTCTGACTCAGTTCAGACTCAAGATCGTCTCATTGTTTTCTGCTTTCTGTCTGAGTTGCTGTCTACAGAAATAACAATACTGAATCCTTCAGCTAAGGAGCTAATGATGGCTTGTTTTTTTTCCATTCAGAGGACTGTTTTTTAAAATGCTAATAGAATGTTTTGGAGAGGTCTGATTTAGTTTTTTATTTGCCAGCAACTTTAAAAGCTCCTCAATATTACTCTATGTTCCCTACTGGCTCTTTGGCACAAGTACTGGTGAACTTCTCAGTAGAAGGACTTCAAAACCCAGAACATAATTTTGTGGAGTAAGCCCTTTTCAGACATTGAATATGAAACATTGCTGGCTTCATCTATCTGTGATGGCTTTTTGTCATCATTCAGACACACAGTAGGTGTCACATCTGACCAGGCACACCTTTGCTCATGACCTGATTTTAAGAAGGGTCTGGTTACCGCTTTCCATCAATTCAACCCTGTGTTTCTAATGTGGGACAGTTTGCGATCAAATCTGAGGAGCTGTGATATCCCCATGTAGCAGGCATCAGGCTTTGGCTCTTGCATTATTAGGATATTTTGTTTGTTGTTTTGTTTGTACTTAATTGTCCGTCCATTTACACCTAAAAAAGAAAAAATTGCAGGGTAATGCATTACAAACAATGGAGGCATGGTGGCTCTGACTAATGAGTAAAATTTAGGGCTGTCAATCGATTAAAAAAAATTAACTAATTAATTGCACAATTTGCTGTAATTTGCTGTGATTAATCGCTTTTTTAAATTGAGACTGAAGCTTATAATAATGGATATTTAAATGCTAAATCACTTAACTTTGCAAATATGAAGAAAAAACCAAACAAGGAAAGGTTCTGCTAAGTTCAGAATGTTTAATATCTTTCAGAACAACAGCAGCAACAATTTGGCTTAGTCCTGCTGAAGGCTGCTGGAAACGGCTAGAAACTGTCTGACTTGAGAGCAGATTTTTGTCACCGTCCCCGGCTGCTGTCGCCTGCTCTCGTCTACTTTACAGGCGAGGCGCAGTTCATCTCCAACGAGCTTATGTTCAGTCGGCGGCAGGGCAGTCGGGACTCACCCGGAAATAGTGAGAGGAATGAGGTGACTAGTCTCTCAAAATCTGACAAAAATTTTCTGAAATGAAGACAGATTCAGCAACTGCACGGCCTATTTCTTGCTTAAAATGTTTTCAGAAACATGTTTCAGTGAACTATCTTAGTACAATATGAGATCGTATTCTGAACGGCCGCCATGACAGTCTGGCTTTGGTTTTCCGGAGAAAACAAACCCATGTGACGCGTTCGTCCAATCAGCTGCCGGTTTTCATTACTTGGGCAACAATACAGAGTAGCGCCGCCTGCTGTTATGGAGGCGTATTACGTTTCTCAGCCGCCACATGAAGTAAACAAACACAGCTGCGTTAATTTCTTAAATTTTTTTTAACGAGTTAAATATTAAAAAATGAACCCAAAAATGAACGCGTTAATTTTGACAGCCCTAGTAAAATTACATTTTGAATGCAGAACAGCTGTATTGTACCATCTTTTGTGGCATTCACAAGACATTGATAAAATAATCTATACAGAATTTCACGTGAAAATTGCTTGTATGGAAGGAAATGAAGTTTGTTACTAAACCTCTTTAGAGATGAAAAACTGTAAATGGTTGAAGGAGAGAGGAGAGTTTTGATCGCAGGGCTCCAGACTGCGACCAAATGGTCGCATTTTGCGACTAAATTTGAGAGTGTGCGACTGAATTTTACATCCAGTCGCACATGTGCGACCAGCAAATTTGCCCCCGTTTTTTACACAAATGTCGAAATGTAGGTACCTGAGCGCGTAAGCGCAAGCTTATCTGTCCTCTCTGAAAATTGACAGAGAGCGGTGCTCCGACACAAACACACACACTCGCACACACACGCAGGTGCTTTCGGCGCAAACTACGTTGGCTGTTTTTTTTGAAGTCACAGTGACTGATGCCGATAAAGTGGTTTCAAGTATGGGCACAGTTTTTAAAAACTTCACACAGACAGCGTTTGCTGCTATATGATATTAAAAACAGTCACGGTGCTGTTGACGTTTCACTTCCTCTGAGACAAGCAGCAGGCTCAACAGTGTGCAACTGTACCCTGGTGACTGACTGACAGGCTGTAAGGCAATCAACTTTATTTTTACAGCACCTTTCAGCAACAAGGCAACTCAAAGTGCTTTACATGAAACATTAAAGAGCAATTGAAAACGGTCATGATGAAAATACAACAGGCTAAACAAGTTACAGTGAGTAAGAAATTAATAATTATTCAATTCAATTAGGTTGCAGGGATGGGTTTGGGAGGAGAGAGGGAGGGGTTTTATTTTTATTTTTGTTTAATTTCTTTAGAGTGTAAGATATTCTAATAAAATAACATAATGTTCTAAGTAAATAGGATAAATAGGTTTGGAATTATTTTTACAACTGAAATAATTGTTTTGTAATTACAGACGGAAAGTACCGAAAACATTTACCATAATTTCAGGTATCTGTACCAGGTTCAGATGCGAAAGGTACCCAACCCTAAGGGTAATAGCCTAAACAATACATGTTTAATTTTAAGGTGAATTCATTGTAGTTGGTATATTTTTTAAATATTTTGTTTACTGTCATGACAGCAATGGTGCCTTCTGTGTTGCATCTTCAAAAGTGACACTGAATTTGAAATGGCACATTTTAATTTCTGCATCTATTATCAAAGTATTTATTAGTAATACAGTGGAAATTAGTAGAAATGTGAATATTTGGTTAGCATTTTGATTTACGGTGTGTGCCCCTAAATTTTCTGGTTGCGCCCCTAAAATTTTCATTAGGGGACCACTGTGCTATAGTGAAAAAAGTTAGTCTGGAGCCCTGGATCGGTTAGGAGATGCCTGTACTGTACCTTACCTTTTGAAATGAAATTGAGTTTAGTGGTCAAAATATGTCGCTGGACATGAGACCATTCTTTTTGGATTTTTAAGAGTGCAGTGGGAAAGGGTTATGCTGTAAGCTTGCCTACTTTCTTTATGAAAGGGTGAAGCTTGTTTCCACAAGCTATATGTCGCATCTGTTCTGAGGGGAAGGAATCCTAACTTGAAAAATGTTCTGTCAATGTCTATAAAATAAAAGTAGTGGATCCAGTGGATTGAGGTTTTAGTAGGAATAAAAACAAAAGCACTCTTTTCATTAAATGTGGACTTCACAGTAGCTCCATCCTACATAGTTCATGTAAAAGATGGATTTCACGAGGGAATACCAACTACTGAAAATCCGGCCACCTTTCTGTTGATCCGTTGAATGGTGATAAACTGGTGACATTTAAGTCCTGCATTATGTAACAGGAGAGACCTCCCTACAAGATCTCTCTCTCTCTCTCTCTCTCTCTCTCTCTCTCTCTCTATATATATATATATATATATATATATATATATATATATATATATATATATATATATATATATATATATATATATATATATGTGTGTGTGTGTGTAATGCACTGGCTGTAGACAGGAGAAAAGATTATATAATTTTTCACCTCACATGCAATATTAAAGTTTGAATGTTGAATAACATCAGTTCCCCACTGTATTGCAAAGAATGGTCAGAACCTGGAGCACAACCTGGAGCACAATCTGCTGGCCAGATTGGCTACATGGTACATCTGCTGGCTGTAATAATGCAGTGTAATTTTTGTTTTGTCTCTCGGCGCTCCTGACAGACCTTTAGACCCTCACATTATTTGCTCTTGGCTTCAGAGAAATACCACAAACAATAGCTGGGATGCCTCTCTGCAGATGGAATATTGATCAGTCAAGGACGAGTCCATTCATTACGAGCACTTGAGAGGAAAATATGTAGCACACTCCTGGTTACAGTGAGCCATTATGACAACTAATATGTAGACTGTAGCATACCAACTGGTACTCAGGGAGCTTTTGTAAATAAGTCATGGTAATCGATCCTTACTACACGGAAAGGGCCCCTCAATACAGGCTAAAGTTGAGGCTAACAAGCAGAGCTTAATCTACACTCTGGCATGCTAATTGATTACTGAACCTGCGCAGTCACAAGCATAAATTTTGGGAGCAACAAAGTTTTGCAATTTTGGTGACCGGAGATGCTCAAGCAGTCCTGGTGCAGCTCAAACTGGTAAATAGTGGTTGAGTTGATAGAGCTTACAACATTTATATCATCTTAAAGACTCACAGCTCAGTAAAGGGCGAAATAGAGGTGCTTGTGTTTCTACACAGTTTGTTTAGAGCAGAAAGTCCCAGCCCCTAGGTTGAGGAAGTCAAATCTGAGAGGTTGCAAGATGATTAACAAAGCAGGCACAAAATTTATGCAAATGTTTTCCAGACATACATTTTTGCATCATTTTAAATTCGAGGCCTTTTTAAAATGATTCAAACTGGTCACAATGGTTGACAAAAGCAACCAGTGGTGAGAAAGTACCAAATAGTGCTTTGTTCCAAGGGCTTACAAGCTGAAAAGGTCAGTGTGCCACTTTATTCACTTTCAGATTCAAGCTTTGTATCACCATTTCTACTGATAGAGCTATGCACTATAATTTCCTATCATTTACAAACAGACATATACATGGAAACTATGAAAAGAAGAGAGAATTATGCAGACACATTTAATCACAATGGACGGACACACACACACACACACACACACACACACACACACACACACACACACACACACCCCTACCTATAAATGTTACCTTGGGTCTTTATTTTATTGCTGCCATTTCAACTGACGTGGTTCATGAGGAGTTTTTCTATCAGTGTGACATTTCCTGTCACTGTTTATTGGCTTTCATACACTTTTTGGGCATTGCTTCCTATAATGAATGGGGTTTGGTGGCAGCACACCTAATACGCCACTGAAAACCTCCCCCATGAGGAATTCTAAGTAATGACAACAACACTTTTGGCGCATCCACATGATACAAGCCTTACTTGATCGCGCACCCCTGGTACAATTAGCAGTGTATGCTATTCGTACCCTGGTGCAATTCAAAGTGATATTCGTACCCTGGTGAAATTAGAAATGAATGCTATTAGTACCCCACCGGTGCACACAGCAATGTGTTCTATTAATACCCCATCTGGTACAAATATCAATGTATGCTATTTGCACCCCTGTGCATTTACAGTACCTTGGCATATATTTACACACAGTTATCCATACTACTCATGTATTACACCTTTTTGGAATATTATCCCCCTGACATTCTTACCCTAACCATAACCAATCCCACTCCTCTTGCCTTAACCTAACCAACCCAACCAGAGCAGGATTATTCAGGAGTCTTCCCCTACCACCCTGCAAAAAAAATCGCGTGTTTGCGGGACCTGACTTATGCAATAGCAAATTATCCAATCCAAAATGAAAAACATAAGATCACCTCACTGGGGAATCTAACTCCCAACTCCCAGACCAAAGCTCAGTGTTCTAACCACTCACCTAGCAGTTCTTACAGGATGTTGAACAACTGTTTACCACTTGATGTCTTCAAGCCTCGGTTGCTAGGTAACCATACTGTATACAAAAAATAGGTACTATGGTACATACGGTTGTATGCTTTCACTGAAGACAGAAAGCGCAACTGTAGTATCCATTTTCTTCTAGAAATTCAATTGTTATAAACTTTAGAGACAAAACTTTTCCTAATATGCCAGTTTCTGCTATCATGGAAGATGAACGTCCGCCATGATTTTGGTGCACGTGAGCAACATTTTTTTGTTGTTACGTCACAGGGTGTGAATAGCTCAGCTGTGTGGCCAAGGCTATTCGTACCGGGGGTGCAAATAGAAACTCAGATTAAAAAAACATGATGGGACTCTTCAGAAGATTATCTTTGCTCGATTTTCTGCGTGTGAAAGTCACCAGACGACACCATTTTCTGAAGAAAGCCATACTAAGAAATACGGAGAGAGTTTTGTGGAGCTGATAGTCTTAATTAGCTTTGTATCAACTCATTTGTTTGGCAATGGCTTGAATGTTACTGACATTCATTAATATAAAAAAAGTGACGCACTGTATGCTTACAGCTGCTCATACATCACTGCCCAAAACTATTGGCCAGTACTGTAGTAGTCTTTGCAGCAGTGTCACGTCAAAGATGAGAGCCTTTTTTGTCGATGATGTCCAACACAAATCATGTCCGGGGATTACAGCCTGCAGCTGAGGGAAATTTACGTTCTAGTACAAATAACTGCCCTCTATGCCAAATCTCGTCTCCTGAGGATACATTTAGTACCCACTCATGTACTGAAAGTGGTTTATAGGGACATGGAAAATGTGACATTAAGTCATTGCGAGCCAAATAAACATGTCTGAGCACTAGACGTGATCTAACTCTCAAAGCCTAAAGGTGCATTCAGGACCATAGACAGGTTTTGGTTGGTGATGAAGCAATGTTCTTTTGTGCTCACAGGCAAATTATCTTATTGAATTGCACTTATTCTAATATGAACATAATAATGACCCTGAAACACAACATGGTGGATTTATTTCTCATCTCTAATTAGTTGTTTAATTCCTTGGTTACCTTATTTTCTCTATGACCAAAATGCAATTGAGGCCACAGAATTAATTAGAGGCATCGGAGGCTGCAGCAAAGTTGTCTGGTTTTAATTGCCTTTTGAGTGAATAATGTCATCTAATGTAGCATAGGAAAATATTTGTTACAAAGTTAGTAAATTATTTTCATTGGGGTTGTTTTCTAGAAACAGTCGAGCAAGTGAAACACAGGGATTTACACTGGCAACAGCAAAATCCTAAATATTTTGCCTAATTTTGGGGAGACAGACGTCAGCAAAATGACGACGACTGGGCTGTGTGTAGGCTTTGAAACGGCTAGTCATTTAATGAGATGAACAGCCAATACTAATGTTCTACCGATAAATTGGTGCATCCATAGAATCATTTCATTTGCACATATTTTCACCCCCAGATTGCTTGGGCAGCGGTGCTCAGCCAGCTGATCTGTATACAAATATTGCCTGTGTTTGTGCCTGTCAGGTATGTCTCCCATAGTACTGTGTCTGACAGACAAGTCTAGACGAATTTGGGCTTTGGTGATGTTTTAAAGGTCCTATGCTGCTTTTTGCATGCTTTCATAAAGACCTTGGTGGTCCCCTAATACTGTATCTGAAGTCTCTTTCCCGAAATTCAGCCTTGGTGCAGAATTACAGCCACTAGAGCCAGTTCCACAATGAGCTTTCCTTAGGATGTGCCATTTCTGTGTCTCTAGCTTAAAATGCTATTGAGGAGGACCGAGGGAGGGCAAGGTAGAGGGTGGGGGTGTGGCCTTGACCAACTGCCACTTTGCTTGTTTGCCAGCCATGATGTCTCTCTCTTTCTCTGGGCGGGCAAAGCAGAGAAATAGGAGGTAACCTTGCTCCTTATGACCTCATAAGGAGCAAGATTCCAGATTGGCCCATCTGAGCTTTCATTTTCTCAAAGGCAGAGCAGGATTCCCAGGGCTCGGTTTACACCTATCACCATTTCTAGCCACTGGGGGACCATAGGCAGGCTGGGGGAACTCATATTAATGTTAAAAAACCTAATAAAGTAAATTTTTCATGCCATGGGACCTTTTTAAATTCCTTTAAAAGTCAACAACTACTCACTATAATATATATCTCATTGGAGGCGTAGCAACATTGATTGCTAGCATTTGTTTGTTTGTTTACATTTTGTTGACTCTGTATCATGAATTCAGAATAGTTCACTTGTTAACAATAATTCATTTGAATAACTTATTTGATGATTGTGGGGGTAGAGTCTTAAAATCATAAAACTATAATCGTTTCCTTAATTGGCAGCATTAAAATCATTTCAACACCTTCACAACTCTTACAGGAGCAACATGAAAAGGTTAAGATTAGCTATTTATAACTGTGTTACATTCAGTATTGATTTATTAGGTTAAGGAGTGGTGTGACTTTTCGATGCAAGTTATGTCTGTTGAGTTCCAGCTTTCGTCATCATGTGGAAACCCAAACATCCTGGTATCCCATGCAGCAGCTTAAAACAAACACTAAGGATTATGTTGAAATACTGTTCAACCTTGCTCTGCTGTGAATGTCAGGATGACGCACACTCACGCTTAAATGAGCCTATAGGAGCCTATATATAAAATCATATATAATATAATAAAATAATAAAAAATAATATAAGATTCACAGACAAGCTGGAATTGTGCACATTCTGAAAAAGATGCAAATCTTTTATCTACAGCAAAAAACTTTTTATAACTTAAGGCGGATCTGACAATGTTTATCCTATATGCAGTCCCAATTTATTAACCAAGACTTAATTAACTACATTTTCATCAACAAACCACTATTAGATTTACGTACAGGGAAATCATTATTCCACAAGTTCCCTGCAAACCTAATTTCAGCGCAGCACAACTGGATATATTTCATTATGGAGAGGATGTGCCATGGCAGAGCTTTCACAGAAATTAAGTAAAACTCTAGGAAAGGCAGAGGACTCTAATGCCTTATAATGGGTATAGATGGGGAAAAACTGTCCCTGAGGTGTTTACAGGCTGCCGCTCCAAAGGACAGCTGAGCAAATACGGCTTGAATAGAAATCAGTGCAAAGGTGTCAGGCTGTCGTGTGTGTGCCAGACTATTATGGCCGAAAACACCCACGAACCTACCTCTGACTTTACACCATTAAGAATCACCTTTCTGAGCTACTTGCTGTAGCTGATGTGCCAATGCAGTGATTGGCAAGACATGTAGCAGTGCCAGCACACCACTGTCTACTGCAGGACTGTTTTCACACTGACAACCTGGAAAGGGCCATGGTCAACAACTAACTTTTGATTAGGAGTATAGATATATGCACGTTATATGTAGTTTGATTAAAAAATATTCAGGTGGAAAAAGACTGTGTGAACTGTGGGATTTGGGTGAAGTGGAAATTGAGTCGTATTGTCTTTTATACTGTATGTATTATGATGATGCAAGAGAGTAAATGTTCCATAATTTGGCTCAACATTTTAAAAATATGCTGGTGTACAGATGAGCAAAAATTGGAATGGCTGTTTAATTTTTCTGTGTTTAAGTTTGCTAATGCTGACCTTACACCAAATGACTTTTAAAGCGATTCCATTGTTGCAGACACATTTTCAGGATCGGAATGAAATCATGACAGTCTTGCTAGAGTTGGGACTCCTGTCGTTTCAATCGTTTGGTGTAAGGTGGTCATAAAACTCTGTCCGAGCTGTCTTAGGTCATTCTTTTTCCCTGTTGACGTGTCTGATATTATCCTAAGTTTTAAATCTTGGTAGTGAAGTTATGTTAGCGGTAGCTAGCTAGCTGTAGTCTTGCAGATTGTGATCCTCAGTCTTTGCAAAATCATATAGTCTCTGACTAAAACTCAGTGACATTATGACAGATTGTCTTTAGATGTGAGATGGTGTCTTTTTAAAGTCTTTTTAGAGGGTTCTAGTGTATGGTAGGCATACCATAGGCACAAAAGCCTGGAAAAGAAGGCATGATGAATTATTTTATTAGTATTTATTATGGTGTACACATGTGCTTTTTCTACCCAATTGTCACAGTCTGTAACATTTGGAGACACTGCAGATGCAATTACAGCACAGCAGTCGGGACATTTCCAGAATGCAGTACTGGCCTACAAATGTTTTCATCTCTTAGAAAGAAGTTACTTAAGTGAACAGCTGTGTTAAAACCGTTGATATGCAAGGATGTAAGGCTGTAGCACACAGAAGATGCAGTAGCCCTGAGCTTGCATGCTGATGTTACCTCACATGGTTGTCAGTTTGAACCTCAGGCCATCAGAAGTAGTGAAAACATTGTTTAAAAATAAGCTAAAACAAATCCTCGTGGAAGTGTTAAGCATCTGTTATTTTCTTTTTAGAAAAATCAGATGACTGTCTTAATGGCTAATAAATTCTCAAACTACTTATTTACAAAAGAGAAAAAATGCTTATCATTTTAAAAGATAATAAAAAAAAGTATTTAAGCAGGACACCAAAAAGAAACTCAGTCAAGTAGCACTGTGTCACTTGTACAGCGGCTAAGTGCAATTTTGACCTTTTTAAAGGCAGTTATGTTTAAAAAGCGTGAGTCTGTCCCAATAGAGCTGACATCACATAGAGCAGTGCAGTGTGCAGTTCATTATGAGTCTGGTGCACACAAACACATCTGCCATCACTACTCTTCAATCCAACCAAACACTGTTGTCTGGTGTTGAAAACTTCATAACTAGTCATGCTTTTATTAGAACCAAAAATATTAAATAATTTTCAGTTTGTTCATTTAAAAAAAAAAAGGAAACAAGGGATTTTAAGACCCATTGTATACAAATAAATTGGACTCCAATATGAAAATACAGTATTGTCAATGCCAAATGGTTGTTTTAGATTCAGCCATTAGCAAAAATTAGGATTTTAACAGTTCACCTGAGGACAGTAGTTAAACATTTGTGATCAGACAAATATACTTTGATGGATTTCAGAATAGGAATAAAATTAACATGAAAAGAAATGACAAAAACATTATTTTTAATTGTATGCCTGGTGTAGTATAAGATCCCTTCTTACTTTAAATATTGTTGTCCTGCATTTTAAATCCAATGAAGATTTAACACACTTCTGTCGCTGCATGGCTGACTTGAACTTGAACTCAACTTGATTAATTTGTGTATTCAAAACTGAATTACATGAACTAACAATTCATCTCTTTCATAACATAAGCCAAGAACCAAATTTGATATATCTTTCCTCTTTTGGCTCAAATATAATTAAATGCTCTGAAAATTCAACAGAATGCACTGTCATAGAAATGAATAATTCCAGATATTTTCTGACCCTAAAAACTGAACGCTGCTCCGCTGAACTAAAAATGACAAATTAATGCAGAGAATCACTCTCTGATTGTGAGACCCATTCCCATTAGCTCAAAATGCAAAATAAGACTTCATATGGCATCGCTGTTTGTCTTTAATAATCCCTCCATTAATCACGTTTCAATATTAATCACCCTACTGTATATTGATTATTCTCCATCAATTATTTTAATCCAATATTGCAGATTTGTGAGCCCAGCTCACATTTATCACATTCTCATATACTCTGTATGGAGAGCAACTCGGGCAAATAAGATTAATCTATTCCAAGTGTAACTGGATTGTGTCTTTGCATTAGGTGAACATAAAAAAGTCTGTCAGCCAGCGTCACAAGCAATGAACACACACACACATTGCACACATTTTCCATTGTGTTTTTGATATTGATATTTAATACAATTCACAATATGAATCCAAACATATAAATTGGATGACAATGCAATGATAATTGTGTAAGTTTTAATTGCAGCTTGCTTGAAATCATGTATGTTGACAATAGAGTTTAATAGAGACAATAATATATCAACAATCATATCAATATAATATGATTCCACTACCATCCATGATAGACGGTGTTGGACTGTACAAATCAATAGGGTTGTTCATAATGTAGAAAATGACCAACAGTAAACCGGAAGTAGGCTCAGCCAGTGGAAGTCTCTAGTGCACCTGCTCTATGGGCCACACGGTGCCGAGCATCCAGGTAAGGCTCCATGGTGGCTTCTAGGGATGTCACAAGAACCGATACTGATATCTTTCGGTTCTTAAATGACAACACACCGACGATGCACATTTTTTTTAAGCACTGTGAGCGCCGATGCCAGTCTTAGCAACATCTGTGTTGCGCCTCTTCTGGAATTGATGGGGGCAGTATACGCTTCAGAGTGTTCCAGTCAATACATTCAGTAGTAGGAGGTCACGAACAAGCCGAAGTCGCACCCTTCTACTTCTGGTACATGGGACATATCTTTCAAAAAAATATGAATGCAAGTCAATGGAGATAGATTCTACCTGACCTAAAAAACGTCCTGTTCACTGCAAACTCACGGTCCTCTCTTCCTAATTTACAGCCCCCCTCTCTTGGCTTCAAATAACTCACCATTGTCGGCTACGGCCGCTGAACAGCCTACACGTTGTAAACCGCTGTGGCCGCTTGCCTGGTCCTCCGGTAACGTTAGCAGGTTTAGCATGGTGGTGTTAGCCAGGACTCTTAATACATCCATGGCCAGGACCAGTTGGGATCACTTTACTGGCTGTGTCTCAATTGTTTTTGCGAGTAACCAACTCGGTTACTCTAGCTATATAATTCAGTGTGAGTAAACAAATGTTGAAATTACATAAAATGCTAGCCATGATAAATTAGCCTGAAGCTAATGCTTACTTGTTCAGGAGGAAATTACCCAACTCGGCGTGTTTTTGTGCTCTAAGCTGTCTCCATCTTTCAAATACATCTCCAATATTTACCTGGGGTTTATTACGTCTCTGGTCACGCAACTGTTTTGTTTTGCACTGTTGTTGTTTTTGCACAGTAGCTTTTGAAAAGAAGTCTGGAATATGTCTGGGGACACTAGTTGTTGCACTATGGCCATTAATTGCACTTTATTATGTTGCTCTATGCTCTATTGCACATGTTTTGTATGTCTTGTCATGACATTTTGATATTTTTCAAATATTTTAATAAAGAAGTTCATGTGTCAAGTTCAAGTACATGGAATCTTAGAAAATCCTTTTTTTTTTTTTTTTTTTTACTGTGGTATTGAAATTGGCATCAAGAATCGTGTCATTTTACTGGTATTGGCACCGACTACTGAATTTTTGGTATCGTGACACCCCTAGTGGCTTCATGCGCCACTGAGCTACCTCATAGGAGTTATCAGGGCTCAGCTTCCAATACGGTATCCAGTTCTTAAAATACATCCATGGAGATATCACTGTAGGTCAAAGGTCAGATGGACACTGAAACAAGATCACCTATACTATGCAAAGCAAATTCACACCCGTGACATGAACTGAAACGTGGTGCATATCCTTAAAAAACGAGCCGGCTGACCACAACATGATACTAAACCTTTCAGCCTGTGTGGGAGCAATGTGTATGTAATCTCGGTGGATAGTGTAGGCTCATGTTGAAACATGAAACACAGGCTACTGCTCATGAAACATTAACACTGGATCACAGAGCATGTAAAAAGCATGTCAATTTAAACTTGGGATATACAAGGACCCAACTCTAGGGGCAACTGGCATCCTACACTAGAGGATGTATGTTTTACTCATTAATGTGTATGCACACTGGACACTGTATCCACTTGGCTGAAACCACTTGTGAACTGCTGGGAGAAACGGCTCAGGAAGTGTCGGCATCTATTTAAAAAAGTGTCCCTTGGTATTTATTCCAGACAGCTTTGGGCTCCTCCCAGTTGAAATACTCGCACAAGATGTTTTTTGGCAGTTGAACATTTTAATGACGAGAATCCAATTAGGCAAGAATAACACAAGAATTTTGCTCAAGTTTCTTCTACTGTGCTTGGTTGAGTAGTAGATAATGAATTCCCATTTCTCATTATAACTGCATTTATCAACATTTCTTTATATTGTGTAACTGGGGCTACTAATATAGATCACATACACAGATTTAACAGTCTGGCTAGAGGTACAGTACATGTAGGGCATGTGTGGAGAAGATAATGGGATTTAAAACTAATTAAACCGTCAGTAAATGTGCATTTTGTCACCCATGATTCTCTTTTCATGAGAAACACATCAAACAATTAGGGGCTGGTATCATTCATATATAGTATTTAATAATGATAACATCGCAGACATTAACCACATTTCTGGAATACATATGGCTTCGGTGCTGTGCTTGAGTTGCAATTTTGTTCACTTTTATCTTACTAATTGTAACACTTGTGCAAATGTGATTTTAGTAACATTCTAAGCTTGTGTCTCACTGTTAGCAGACGCTGTTAACACATGCTTTTCTTTCGTCATTCCCCCTTAAAGCCATATTCTCTGGAGACGACTCCACTATCAGGTACCACGGAACCAGATGATAGGCTTTGTTTTGACTTCCACTCTTCTTAGTAGGATAAGATTGATTCTTTCATTGGACTCTTTAAATTACCTCATGTCTGTTGACACAGGAGTGGGATTGAAGCTCTAAAGTAAAGTCTATCCACAGCTCGCAGCACTGTTTTGGGAGAACTCAATGGTGGTTCTTTATGGTCATGTCATCCACAAGGACAGGGAGCATGCTTTCATGTGAGTGGCCATGACCATGACAGTAAACACACAAGCAAATCAACCTGCTGTCACCTATTAATCATTAAAGCTAGAGGACACTCAAAATCTTGAATTTGCAATCATACTATATAGGTGTTACTTGTGTCACCTTGCCATCAGCTCCAGGAATTAACTCCTCAGCACGTCTCTGCTGTTCTTTTAACTTAATTTTTCATCTTCTTTTCCTGGTATCAAAAGCAATTGTCTACAGCTGCAAATTAAACATCCGAGACTTTCAAGCATGGACAGCTGCTCCTTTTCATTAACAAGTTCATTAATTTAGACCTGAGAGACCTTGTCAATCGAGCTGTAATATTATGCCAGACAAAGACATGTTGTCAAACTAAACAATTTCTATATGGCTTGCAACAACAAAGGTCCAATGGTCTTAGCCCTTGATTAACCTAAGATCAGTCCTTGAAGAGTGCTCCTTCCTTGCTGACATGACTCAAAAGTTTTACATGATACTGTAGCTGTACAGGTTCACTGTTTGTTCTTTCATTGTCTGCTCTTTCCCTGCTGCCATCTGGATGCTTCACCCTGATGTTCTACAACCTGGCTTTACTCTGCCACTATACTGCTACAGCCTCACATAAGCTATGTCCCAATTCAGGGGCTGCAGCCTTCGGAGGTTGCATTCGTAGACTGATTGCATCACACCGTAGAGACGAAGGCTGTCCTATTTCATTTAATTTCGAAGGCTCCTTCAAATGCGGTCCACGAATGCGCCCTCGTTTTACAGAATTCGGAGGACTTAACTGTTGTATCCTTCGCAGGCCCAGGATTCCCAGCATTCATTTTATCATTCAATCAGAAGCACAGGCAAACACAAACGCTAACAACCAATATTTCTTTCTGCTATTTCCATCTGTTATTTCATTTTTTTATTTACTTCTGAGCATGTTTTAGGCGAGAAATTAACTGTGTAGATGTTGAATATAGGCAGCTCTGCGGGAGTAGCTAGCTATCTGGCTGGCCAGTCAAGCTCAAATACCCTGCTGTGAGCTGACTGGAGCTCTGGGTCTCAGAGACAAGAGATGTTCACATGTAGGCTACATGAGGGTTTATTATTTGTTTCCATTCTCTTTAAGACACTTGACCAAATGGTAAAATACAAAGAACAACTTCTGGCTCTATTTCGGTGCTGTAGTTAACGTTCTCCACCTTGACCTAGACTGGCAACTGGCATCCTACATTAGAGGATATATGTTTTACTCATTAATGTTTATGCACACTGGACACTGTATTTACTTGGCTGACAACACTTGTGAACTGCTGGGAGAAACGGCTCAGGAAGCATTGGCATAGGTGTAAAAAGGGGCCATTGGTATTCATTCCAGACAGCTTTGGGCCCCTTTCAGTTGAAGTACTTACTAGGGGTGTGAGTATAAAATGTGACGAGATTTCTCGTCGAGGTGAAAAGTTTATATATTGTGTTCGTCTTGTCTGTCACTCTTTCGCCGTTTATTATTTCCGCAGGAAAACCAAAATGTTGCCACACAAATGATTTAAAAGTGGCAGGGGGATCTTCAATAGTAATTCCACGCTCCATCACGCTGACATCACATCGCCTCACGAGACAACTTTTCACCTCGACGAGAAATCTCGTCTCGTTCTCGTGAACCCAATCTCGTGATGCGTCTCGTCTCGTGGAGTAAGCGTCTCGTCACACCCCTAGTACTTACACAAGATGTTTTTTGGCAGTTGAACATTTTAAAAACAAGAATCCGATTTGGCAAGAATAACACAAGAATTTTGCTCAAGTTTCTTCTAGTGTGCTTGGTTGAGCACCCAGAGTAGAGGACCTGGACCACGACCTGACCATGAATTTTCACGTTGGCTCTTGATAGGAAAACAATGGAGAAACCAGTATTAGACAAAAAAAAGGTTCACTCTACATGAACCACATCATCAAAAACAACTAATATAGGAACAAAAAATAATCAATAAGATGGAGAATGGTATAATAATTGTGGACTGAGAGAGGAAAATAAACTCTTAATGCTCAGCAGTAAGACCTGCTGCCAGTTTTCAGCAATAGACAGTAACATTTGAGTGCCTCTAACTTACTATGAAATACAAAGGATTAAAGTATATAATAGACATACAGTATAACGATTGGCTGAGTGGTAAAGTGAGAACACACAGATGCCGGGTAATCTTCACACAGGCTACGTTTAGTAATTAGAATGTGTTTGGCCAGAGTGCAACCTAGTCTTATAGGACATGATTAAGCACCGTGACAAGTATAGTAAATAAGTTTAGAAAAAAACGTATTAATAGTATATAAACATGATTTCTAGGAGACATGGTTGTTATTTGACACTTAGTTTTAGTTTTAGTCAGAATCATTCTGAATAGCAAACCAACCATGCAATATGTTGAATTCATTCCAGATTCTCCTTCCTTCCAGATATCACACATACACATATGAGAATGACTTTGAGAGATAATAGGGGTGGTCATGATGGCAAGAGAGAGCATGACTGATGCAGGTGATGATGGCTGGGCGGTAACACTCAACCTCAAGGTGAACTCTCACTCTGCCTCTACTTTAACTCTCTCCCCCTTTGATAAGTCCTCATATCTTAGCAGAACAAAAGCCCTCTCAAGGCCCCAGTGGCCAATTTCCTCTTTCCCCATTACCTGCCCATTAAGACAAAACGGTGGAGAAATAAGACACTGTGCCCCTCTTGCAGAGCCATCCCAAGTCATTATTTCAACTATAGCTGTGTCGCTACTTTCAGCTTGGCCTGCAGCTGCTAATGATGGGGGATGGCAGTAAAAGGAGGAGGATCCACTCTGTGCTTTGAGCAGGAGGGTACAGTAACCGGATTACTAGCGTCTGTCTGGAAAATGGCATTACATTCTCGCTGCAGACCGGTCTCTCACTTTGAGCCTCCAACTGTCCTAGATTCGGGCGGCTGCACTGTCTTTCTCTCTGTGCATGAGTTTATATCATTGTGCTTTGTAAGGAGCAGTCATTCAAACGGCTACTAGGCAGCTGTCTGCCCCTGAGTGACTTACAGTTTTTACCGATTGCTAAACGACAGTGGGCACAACTGGAGTCACGTGTGCAAAACTCAAACTACAGTCTGCACTACCAACAGTCACCTGAGCTAAACAGTTCACATCACCTGCGAAACAGGCCCAGTGCAGCCAAACACTATGCACAAGCATCACTGAGATAACACACACTGTCACTCAGAACACACTGAGGGTAAAAACACTAGCATCAAACACCAATACAGAAATTACAAACTTTTTCATCTTTACAGTTTGAACAATTTGAGTGACTTAACACTACTCAACAGTTTATTTAAGGAAAAAATATAGATTGTATAGCATACCAATTTTTACATAAGGTAAAAAAGAAGGAATGAAAATCAGAAGTTTTCTTCAATAAAGTATTTTGTCTCTAGTAATTTATGGAATTACTGGGGAAAAAAACTAAAGGTACATACGCAACAGTAACAAAGAATAGTGTGACTAATCCTGCCTCTCTCCAGCATCATGTGGCAAGTTTTCTTCATTATATTGGATGTCTGCATCATCTCAATACAAATGAATGTGGTGTTTCTATTGCTTTCACCGCCATTACTTTCTGAAAAACAGTAAGAACACAGTTTTACTATTGTAAAGATAGTGTTTTTCACTTTTTTTTATAGCTGTGTACATAACCTCAGACATCTTACCTGGACATTTTGGTATCTTTGATATTTTACCTGTTTCTCTCAAACGGTACAGTGTATAATTGTTTCATTCTTATTTGGTGTTTGTATACAAAAAAAGGCTTTCTGAGCTTTCTCTGTATAAATACCATATATGTTCACTAACTAGTCTAAAATAAGACACCTACTAAGGCTTTCAGCTAAAATTGCAATCAGCAGTGTTTGATAGGCACCAGACTGAAATCTATTCTGTTTTGAATGTGTGGTTAACAGTTTTGACAGCAGTGTGTTAGCATTTGAACAAAGTGCTGTAAATCTACAGTGTTGTGCACGTTGTGATTAAAGTCATGGGATAAGTGTGTAGAGTTTTGAAAACTGTGTTCAAGCAATGAAAAACGAACTAGAGTTTGGTCCACATGAACTGCTGCTGTGCAGACTGTAGTTAGAGTTTTGCACATGTGACTCCAGTTGTGCCCACTGTCGTCTAGCAATAAAAAAAAACTGTAATTGCAAAATGTGGCTTTCTGTCTTCTTCATGCGTTACTGTTCTAGTCCATCAAGATATGTTTTGATTTAATTATCAGCCTACAATGAGGGATGCAGATCCAGCCGCCTTTCAATTACATGATGAAGATGTTGCTGAGTACAGTATACCACTGGGAATTATAGCTGAGATTTGCACACCAAATCAGGGCAACCTTCTGATGAGTTAACTTAAACTAGAAAATGGACTTACATTATTTTGATACCTGCAATTCAATCTAGGCAAACTCATTTTATTATGTTTGTCGGTCCGTCCCATTCTTCTGAACGCAATATCTCAGGACACCCTGGAGGGAATTTCTTCAAATTTGGCACAAACGTACACTTGGGCTCAAGAACAAACTAATTAGAGTCAAGAGATCAACATCACTGCAGAGCTGCCAACTTTTCAAAAAACCTTGGAGTGAGATTTGGTGGGGCCAACCAAAATGTTGCCACGTACAAAGCATTTTTTTTTTGGCTTATTCAGCATCATTACCATACAGCAAAAAAATATAATAATATATATACACACACACACTACTAGGACCACTGATTTACATAAATTCTAATCCTTCAAAACTAAATAAATAAAAATAGCCAGTTTTTGGACAACAGGGGGACTGGTGGGCAAAGACCAAACCTCATTAAATTAGGCAGTGAGGAAAATTCATTGTTCAATCAAGGCCTTTCCCCACCACAAGGTCCAGCAGAAAATAGACTGAAAAATACCAACAGCAAGACAAAAGACACAGCATGGCTCATTTTGTGCATGTGTTATATCACAGCCTTTCTCAAACTTTTGTTGTGCCAAAGCCCAGTAATGTTTGGCCCTCATCCTCTGTGCCCCACTTACTGTATGTCATTTTTTGGGAAAAGAAAGACTATTTGTTCATTTTATGAAACATTTAATGAATTATTTACAGTTACATTTAGAGATGCACAGAGGTTAGAGAAGCACAATAGTGGCCCAAAGTTTCCCAGTATCTGCCCCCCTGGTGAGCTGGCACAAACATCTGGACCAGTCACAGCTGGCCTGGCAACCCAATGGCATAGGTTTTGTTTCCAGATTTTGTGAGGAGACATATAATTTTGAGCATTAAACACTGAATTTGTATGCACCTATTTCTACCCTTTTCGACATCAATTTATGCTAGAAACAATTGAAAATATAGAAAAATAAGGCCCTCAGGCATTCTGTATTACTTTCAATTATTCTCTTGTAGATCAACTTTTTATAATTTAACGTTATCTCTGCTGAGTCAACAAAAATGTAGGCCTAATTTACTCCATACCATTACCATTGTTGACTTTAGTGCCCCAGTGATGGTACCTTTATCCAACTGGTACACACACACACACACACACACACACAAATAAATCAGGTTGCCTAGACACAGGCCCATGAGGCCCTCGGTACCTTGAGTGACTTTGCCCAATTAAAGCCTTTGAAAGCAGCAGCTGCAGGAATAGAGAATTTTAGGAAGGAGCAGGAGGGAACGGGACTTTAATGTGCGAGCATCAGCACCACACCAACCTCCCAGCCTGCTGATCATGACCAATTTCTAAGCCGATCTTCCTTTTTTCCACAGTCTTACATGCCAGTCAGATCTGATCAAAAATCCAATTGATGTCCTCAGTGAGGATACTGAGCAAGTTATTTCCTGCTTGCTAGTATGTGTGGCTCACTGATTACAGTCCTAAAAGCCCAACAAGCAATCCAAAAATGAAGTGCTCTCCAATAAGACTGAAAAAGTTGTCAAGTAAGATGTAATACATGTACACCACACAGATTCGTATTTGATTAGTATAAAAAATGAAAGGCAGGAGTCAGGCTTTCAGTGTTTATGCATTACCGAGCAATCCTAGGTCGAGTGTAGGTCCCCTGTTGCACTTGCCCACCCCCACCCTGATTAGTACTGTGTCACATTCTAAAGGCCCAGACACCCAACTCCACCTAACTGCTGTTGCCCAGCCTGCCTCTCGTTCACCGGTCCTTCCCTGGAATGGATCCAGGTCCTGCTGCGCAAACAAGATATAGGCTGCCAGTAATGGCTTATTGTTTGAGGATGCTCAACCATGCTGTGAGAGGAAATGGATGCTCCAGATGCAGCCATTTGCATATAAAAAAGATCAGATGAGGATATAACAGTAAATCAGTCATTAATCTGTCATTCATGGAGGATTTCTTCTATTTTTCTTTTTTAATTTTTACAAGATTTATTGCAGAATTTCTGTAAATCCTCAATATGACAAACACAAGATTTCGCAGCTTAAAAAAATCTCCTTAATTTAAAACTGTGGCATTTCTTAGCATTGTAAGTAATTGTACTCTAAAGTGAACTGACAGTTTGTTCCAGTCAGGCATTTTGTCTAAAGAACTTTATCTGGACCAGCGCCTATTTGGGCAGATACTGTTATCGGTAAAACTGAGCCAGCAAGCATTTTGGACTTCCAGTGCACGGACAGATCCAAGTGATTAAGCAAACATTTTAAAAAGCTATTAGTTAAACCAGAGAAACACAAGGCAGAATTACACCTTAGACTGCCAGCATCAGCTTCTCAAGCTCTTTTTTTAATAGAATTTCTGTTTTCCTTGCATTTTTCTCTGTAACACACATTCTCTTCATACACAAACACATTGTCCTTTATGAAATAGCTTACACAAAACCAATTTCCACCACAGAAAAAAATTAAAATCAGCCTTTTAGCATCAATAAAGTGATGAATTACAGGTTTTTGAAAGCTGCTTTTAGACAAGGTATCTGTTTTTAGCAGCGCTTTATGTTTGAATAACAACATTAGTCATGTGGGCTGGCAGTGGCTATGGACACAGGGTCTTTTAGTTATACAGTAATATACTCACTTTATCTCATGAACTGAGCTAAATATGCTGAATATGAGATTTCATGGGACATCTTCACTGTAAAATATCCACCAGAGGAACAACGCTGGTGTCCATCAGCTTAGAAACTTTAAGGAGTTATAATTACTAAGTTCATAATTGTTACGTTTCAAGAAAAAGCCCGAGCCTCAAATGCTATACAAACTTAATGTAAAGGCGCATTAAGCAGCTCTCGCTTGCACTTAGCAAATCATTTGTGGTTGCTGATGTTTTAAAAGCATTTACTGGACAAGTTCAGCTAGTCCAATGCAAGTTGTTCAACTAAGAGAAGTGGATACCTAACATCCTCTTTAAAGTGGAACATTTAAGGAGTTTGAATATTGAAGCTGCTTGTCTATTATAACAGGTTTCTGTGGACACAATGTACTGAATGAATTTGTGGACAACGATACTGTACCGGCAAGGCATGCAATGTAATTTCATTTTAAGAAAGGGTGCAGTCAACCATCTAATGGCTTTATTGTGATCATCACATTGTAATAGTACAAATCTATCAAACTTAAGGCATGACCCATAGAGAGGTGCATGCCTTTAATGGGAACTGCCAGCTATTATATATGGTTCTCTTTTGTAAGAATGCTTTACAATGGGCAGGAATTTCTTCTCATTCAGTATATATGTGTGGATGTTAGAGTGTGTGTGTGTGTGTGTTTTAGGGTGGGGAGGTGTGTGTGTGTGTGTGTGTGTGTGTGTGTGTGTGTGTGTGTGTGTGTGTGTGTGTTGTAAAAAGAAACCGTGACAAAGACGGAAAGAGGGAGAGACGCCCACTGGCAGCTCATTACCCCGTTCACCACAATCACAAGGAATCCATCAGAAGATAAATGTCCTCTCACAGTATTGTTGATCTCAATGGAGGCAGGTTGCCATCTAACTCAACATGGCAAGACATCACTGACTACCACACAGTGCAATACACAGCCATGATTCTCTGTATTTCACGAAGCCAAAACGTAGAGGTGATGTGTCACCGTTCAGTCTTGGCATCTCACTTTTCAGATTAAATGTTTAAGAGTCTTAGAATCAGCAGTAATCCCTTTTGAAATTTGTCAAAGTAAATCAAACTCTGATCAAGGGTCACTGTGGCCTGACGCCATTTATTGCAAGTAAAGGCAGCATCAAATAGCAGTGCCAGTTTTTACGTCTTCTATCTTTTGGCAGAACTCAGACCAGACTGGATTTTCCCCCTGAGCTTTTTTTAGAAGAAGACTGATGTCCCGATATGACTGCTAGCACTAAGCCGAACATCACAAAAACTGATTTTCGGGAGACCATGGCCATTCATGCAGAGCAGATGTGGAAGGTGAGATACTGACAGCGGCTTTATTGCCAGTTATTTCTAATTCTCTGCCCACTGGCTCACTGGGTTTCATTTGTTGTTGTTCCAACAGCTTTTTTAAGCAGATTTAGACCCTTTGTGCCTTTTTGTCTTTCCCCTCAAGGTGTTTGTCTTTGACGCAAACTACTTTTAAAACTAACCAGCAGCCACTCACACCAGCCAGCCAATATAGCACTATTTTGTATTCATTATCAAACAATGAATTAGTGCAAAGCAGCCCATTAACATCACATGTAATTAGGATAATCTATTATAATCTCACCCTTTGGCAAACACACATACAGTCCCACTTCTACAGATGCCCTTCAATGCCAGATTACGGTATACTAGGATGTGCTTGTACAGTAAAATTCAGTTTAGAGTTCTTGACAAAAGCATCACATTCAACATGCTGTGCCATTGCGTCACTTCATAGCTTTGGACAAAGGACTGATTATTGCTATTCCAAGTCCTTCCTCTTCTGTGGCTAAAACGGAGAAGGAACCTGACATCAAAGAATGTCCTTTAATGCATGGGTTAACTTGGTACTGTAATTATTAGTTGCTTGCATGAATAAGTGAGAAGGATGTTTACTGCATGGAAACAGATATTCACTAAGGACAAAAGGCAGGGATTCCTCAACACAACATTCACAAGTTCGGAGAGAGGCTGGCTTTGTGCCTGAGCATCGATCAGGAGATCTCAGATTCCACAATAGCCCCATGTGTGTAGCCAATTTAGGTTCCTATTTTTAAAACTGAAGACTGAAACAGCTCTTTTCACTTTTTTATTTGTATTATCTAGTTGTTGGTGCCATTACTTTGTTAGATCAATCATGAGACCTGCTTGATCTGGCTTTGGACTCTTAAACATGGCGCTTTTGATAATAACAGACTAAAAAAATCATGACCTACCAATCAGTGCAAAGAGCTGCCTTCATCAATGCAGAAAAAAATTGTGATTGATGATTTTCTCGTGTTGAGTCACTCAAGTAGACTAAAGTGGTTAATTATGATGAGGGACGGATGCTGCTGTTGTAGCTTTCTTCATATAAATGTCAGACTTCCAACTCAAATGCTGAGTAGTTCATCATCAAAGGACAATTTCTTTGCTGGTCATCGAGAGAGTGTGTGTGTGTGTGTGTGTGTGTGTGGGGGGGGGGGCAGGTGCTCCTCAGACGAGATTGGATGTGGACAACGGTTCTGATTACACAAGGGTCTGTGAGGCACACATAATCACGTCATACAGCTTAGTTTCTTACCCTCTACCAGACTGGAGAGTTTCCATCTCTGGCTGCCTTTCGAAAACTTTGCGCAGCAAATGAATGTAGAGAGGAACAAACTGTAATAATGACCATGCTGTGAAAATGCAACTATCTCATCTCTGATAGTTCTAATATATAATTTTTCTATTACAGTCTCAGTCTGTTATTGGAGTTAAAGCTGTTGGCCGGAAAAGAGGCACGCAGTGAAAATGCCACGCATTATCTCGCTCTTCAAAGCATGAACACATCCTCTGTTGTGCACAACACGCTGATTTACATTAACAAAAAGAAATGCTAATAATGCTCCGACAGGATTGATGGCGCTGGAACCTGCTGGTGTTTTTACTGTATCTATATTATGCATGACTCTGGATACCTCTGATATGCTAATTTGATTTTACAAATGCATTGGAGTTAATGCATCTCCTATTACAAGTTATAGGATCTGTGCACACAAAGTAAGAGAGGAGGTACTTTTGACTTTAAAATAACACCGATGAAAGGAAGAACGTCTAGGTGGTAGATGATTGAATATATATCCCTTCAGCTCCGTACATTATTACGCAATGAAACAAAATGATTGGTCAAATAATTGATAAGTCAATCAATTTTGATATCTGTTTAAATGATTTTTGTCATGCTATCAGCATGTCGTTCCACCACTTTGATCCCCTCACTTTTTCTCTAGTACCACTATGGGTTAAACATTTGGGGTTGTGAGTGGACTACTCTAACTATTGAATTAATTGCTGTGAAATTTGCTACAGATATTCATTTTCAATAGAGGATAAATTCTAATTACTTTGGGGATGTTAGCTGCTAAACATCGGCATATTAGCATTTAGCTCAAAGCACTGCTGTGTTGAAATACAGCCTCACAGTGACTAGGATGGCTGTAAATGCCAAAAATATACTGGTTCTGGCTCCTCAAATATTAATATTTGCTGCTTTTATTTACCCTCTTTTATAGGAAACTTAATATCTTTGGGTTTTGGTCTGACAAAAGAAGCAATGTGAAGACTTCACCATGGGCTCTAGGATATTGTGATGGGCTTTTCCCTCTCTTTTCTGACATTTTATTGACCAAAGAAAAAAAAGGATTGGCAGATTAATCAATAGTTTGTTTTCTGGGGAAATTTAAATTGATTGCTGTTTTTATTATTTTGACCAAACCTCACCCAAACCCTTGACAAACTGCCTGAGCTTAATCAAGTTTTAGTTGTGCAAATAGCTATACGTTTAGCTGTTTGAAAAGCGAAGTAGACAAAACCAAGTCCAAACATTTTTTGTGAATTTCATAAAACCGTACTAATCTGACCTGCTGTTGTTTTGTGTCAGTTCTTTCTGTCATTCTCAACAACAACACACTTCTATCTTCCCTGTGTCTTTATTTCTCCGGGCACCATTGTTAAAGCTCTGACTGACCTTTTCTGTGGCAGCCTGTCTAACTACCCTGGGGTATATGATAGCTGGAGGATAGGCTTTAATTGACGTGATAGCATTCTTAAGGTGTGTAAGGTGAGGGAGAGGAGTAGGTATGGAGAAATGTTGAAAGTAGAAAGGTTACGCTCCTGAGTGGTCTTTGTCATCTTAACTCATGAAGAGACATTTCCAACGTGTAACAATGATGTGATCGGAGACAGATGAATATCTCACTAATTTGAAGTAAAACCTAATTTGAAGTATTTATTTTTTCAGCAGAACCACTACAGGATAATGTGGTCATTGTTTTTCCTCTAAAATGAGGTTACGGATAAAAAAATTTGAAATATGACTTCAGAGATGCAGTGCCTGTGGCCAAAGAGTATAGTTGTAGTCAATTTAGGAAAGTAATTTTTAATTTCTTCAGTAGAACCATTTTTCACTGCCTGACAGCACCTAATTGAGCCCAAGTGTTTTGCACGACCTTTACATCAGACTGTATAGATTTTTCTCTAGTTGTGCTGGAAACAAACATTGCCAAGCCTGAGAAAATACTTCACTGGCTGCTTTAAGCACTGCGGACATGCAACTCTTATCTCAACAGCTCACTTATCTTTTGTAAGCTGGAACAAGATAAATCTTTTTTCAACTGTAAATGAACCTGAGTGAATCTCACTTTGCTTCTTGACATTCATTTCTAAAATACATTGAATTGATTTTCGAAAGATTCCTGTGATACAATATTTTAAAGTTCACGAGATGAATCACAGTGAAGTTTTTTAGTAGATCACAAATAGAAAGTGGGTTAGGGTTACTTTTTACTGTTAGATTTTGATAACTGTAACGTTGGCTGCATTAATAAATCCTAAATCTTACATCAGATTTGTTAGTTGTCATGTTAGCATAAAATTATGAGCTAGCCAACAAGTTCCAATCCTGTGTTAATTGTTCATTTATCTCTTGGTATATAAATAAATGTCAAAATGATGGTATAAAATGTCAGTAATCTTTTTTTTTTTTTGGTGTCTTTTATATCAAAATTGCTCAATTTTCTGTAAAACGTTTTATTTGTATTACTCATCTTGAACTCTGGATCATGGACATAATTTATCCAATCAATGTTTGTGGCAACTAGCTAACCATGCCCTTATAAAACCATTCTTCACAGTTAACTTGTTGGTCAGAGCAGTTAGCAGAGCAAATTCGTGAGTCAGAGGTGCGTGTGCAAAAGGCTTTGTTTACATTTCCAGACATATTCCATTTCACTCGTAAATATGTCACATTATGGAAGCTAAAGACACTAAAACTTCTGCATATGCTAGCATCCACATGAGGGTGCACACACCCACACCCAAACACCCTTTTAAGGACACATTAAACTCTTAATGGAGCATCTTGGTACTTTGACATCTGCTTCTCTTTCTGTAAGGAGAGGACATTGAGGAAAATAATGCGTGAGGCCTTAGTGAAGTTCTCCCCACCTCTAAAAACATAAAGGTTTACCTGAGCATGGCGCTTAACTCCCATCTGGCCTGATAGAGCTCTGTAGTGACAAACAGTAGAGGGCAGTGGGAATCTCCCAGATGGATACCTATGGTGTAAGTTTTGATTTATAGCTCCGCGTTGATAGTCCTACTGCAACACTTGACAATTGACAGATGTATTTTAAGTGATTGAGCCTTAATGAACGTTGCCACTGTATAGGTGTGCTGTAACCCCTAAACCCAGAAGTATAAATCCAGCATGAATGTGCCACATCATCCTTCCTACTGTACCATTTCACTGACTGATGGCCACTTCTTTCTTTTTGTGGCACCTTTGCAGAGGGAAAACATATTCCTCTCTCTTGCTCTTGCCTACTTGCATTTTAAGACATCTTGCTCATTTTACAAAATTTCAGACCAGTCAGACAAAATGCCCCCTGAGGAAATAAGGTCAATTGTGATGACAGCCTGAGAAACTGAGGTACCCAGGTTTGACATTAATTACTGTATATGGTATCTCTGAACGAGTCTCCCTATTTGACATAGGGGAAAGAGGCAAGGGAGAATGTACAACTTAATCAATGTAATCACTTTTCTGTGTGGGATGATCCGACACAAACATACCACACACAGCTGGAATACCCCAAAATAGCAACTGATTGGTATCTATATTACTTTAATCTGCATCAATGGAAGTACATTTCCAGGATAATTGCCCAACTTATTGAATAATTGTAAAGATTTACAAGGAATATGTTTAAGGCATTTACTATCTAACAGGGACGTTTTTAGATCAATTGGCTGGGATTTGTTTTGGACAAAATACACACGGCAATACACTGGTGAGAGTAAATTATGTTTAACAATGTATCCATCTAATTTATATAGCTCATGTTACTGTATTTAGTGAACTATTACTTAATTTAACATTGTATGTGCCGTTTTGTTTTGCGGGGTGAAAATGTTCCACCAAAACAAGTTCTTTCCCAAGACCATTTTGCTGAGCCACCGTTGCTGCGTCTGGAGTTTAGCGCCACCCAAGACGAATGGGATTGGTTTAATGAAATGCAAACAACCCAGAGTGTTTTTTTCTCCTATCCCAGAATGTATGTGAGGTTTAGCCAGACCTTACTGTGGAGATAGGTTAGCAAACCCCTAACTGACACACAGGCCTTGGATACAAACACAGAAACACCTATACTCTCATTGCCTCTGTCAGTGACGGATTACACTGAGAAAGAGCGATGAATTGGAAGATACAATAGAACAACGTTCATCTTGTCAAAAGAGATGAGGGTTGTAGAAATAAATAGGTAAAACAAGGACATATATATATGTATATAGTGGGGTATTTTGTTTTGTTTTGCTGTCTTCGGCATCCTCAACCTATTTCTTCCCAAATAACTAAAATGTCACATCATATTGAAACACTTGTTTATCTCCTTCAAGGTAGTTGTTCCCACTGAAAATGCGGTCCCATTGTTCCTCTCCACATGAAACTCTCGCCCTCATAGTCCATTTGCATGTTTCGCTCAGAATTCTTCAAAAGGTAATAACGACTTTGCCCAGTAACAGCTGACTATAAGACTTTTTTAAATTGTAACCAAGTAGTTTAAGATAAGAAGCCTTTATTGTCACTATGTTACAATGAAATTACGAGTGCCCCTCCCAGCGGTGCAGCGGTTTAACTTGCATATCAGGTTGAGTCAGGCTCAGGTCAGGCAGTACGAGTCTGGGGACAGAAAGCAGACATGAGAGGTCTGGGTGGTTCATAATGTAGCAGCAGATCAGAAAATTAAAGAAATCGTGATCTCAATGAGACATCCTAAATAGATAAAGTGTATAGCTAACTAACTAACACAGATAACATTTAGCTCTGTTGGTTCAGTTTGTATTTCTGCTGGCAGGTATTTATTTGTATTTAATATTTCCAACTAATGCAACATGTTTCACAGACAGGATCACAATACAAAACCTATTAATAAAAAATAATCAAATCACACCACTGTGTCGAAAGTTATGCCAGAAACTATAGATTATTTCAATCTTTTTCTGTCCATACTGTAGAACACAAAGGTGATTTTAGGTGGTAAATTGACCTCAGGAGATGACCAATAATGCTTGCGTCATCATAGGAACATATTTATCATCGTTCTCTCGGTTGCAAAGAAGCATTGTTCATTCCCTGCATGTATGGAGAGAAGTCAGAGGGGAGCAGGTTTCTTTGACCTCTCCCCTGGCACACTGCTAGCGCCTGTCATGTGAAGAAAAAATGAACCACACATCCATGACTTTCCTTGTTACCTACACTTGTGTGAACATGCCCCATGCTCATGGGCATACAGCTGCACACATGCATGCAGTAGCACGCAGGTATTTTCACAAACACATAATATATGAACAGGCACGAGCTGAGATGCACATGCAGTCAGATTAAGGCCTGTGGGACTGCTCCAGGTGAGGAATCGGTCCTGCTCTGCTAATGAAACCTTCCTGCCTTTAGACCTCTCAGCTGGTGTATCCTTGAACTCTGCATACATCCCATCTGTACTCCCATCTCCTCTCTGTGCTCCGCTCTGCAGCCCAGCCCTCAACTGCTGCCAGAGAATTCATTAACTGCATGTCTCGTAGGTATTTATAGAAATGCAAGGCAATTCCCTCTCACCCGCTTCCAACAGACAAACTCCTACAGAAAGTTATGGTGCATAGACACTTAAATACACTACACTGGATTTGAGATAGTTATTGAACAACTCAAGGAAAGTGGTATAACTTACCTCTTGCCTCCTTTACTTCTTCACTTAGAGGAACAACTGCTATAAATCCATCTGCATCAAATTCCACATTCACACATTCTCTGTCTGTCTTTGCAAATAATGTTAAATTGCCACATTTTTCAGCTACAGTATCATTATCCTCCACACATCATCCTTCATTCAGCATGTACAAATAACATCAAAGATTTCTATTTCCACCTCAGCCTAACACAGGAGAGCCAAAGAGAGAGACAAAGTATTGGTTCATGTGGCAAAAAGCTATTGAAAGTAATTTAAGGGAAATTAGAGCAGCTTCAGTTTACGTTTCATTATACTGTATATCGACTTTTCTGCAAACAGCTTGCTTTTTTTTTATTGTTGCTGTAAACTGTAGTAGCGCTCAGGTTGTAAGTACAGAGCTGTGACAGAAAGCATAGAAATTATCATTAGTCGTGATCATGAGAGGGAGGTGATTGGTATTTGTGGGTACACGCTAATTGGTGTGATAATATGCAGACTTTGTTTTTTGCCGAGCGTCCTGCAATTATCTGACAAGATCACAGACGAGAGAGAGACGAAGAGCTATTGTGTAAGGCTGAGGGTGAAGATAGAGTTGCTAGGTTCAAACCCAGAGGCAGGATGTCGGGAGTCGGCAAATCAAAAGATGAGTATCTCTTGCTCCAGGTGCAAAAACAGATTCTCCCAGCAAATACAGTGATGAGAATGAGCCATGATGAAGACAAGAGCAGAGTTTCATGTGTTACCCACGTAGCCTTTGGATATACCTTACACAATGTGTGGATCTGTTCTCACTATCCAGTTTACAGTATCTGCTGTATCCTACAAAGCACAAAGAGAGAGCCAAACATAACTTGCATGTGTATCTGTTTGTTTAAACTGCATTAACTATAAAGTGATCAGGCAGCAGGAAATTACTTACTGTAAATCATCTGATCAAGTCATCATCTGCCTGCGATATTTCACAGTGGTAGACTGACCAACAGACCAACATTGCCATCCCTAGAGTCATGCTGATAGTGGGGCCAAAGAGTTGCTGCTTTTCCTTGTTTAATATCTTTGTAAATTCAGAATCTTTGGGTTTGCACTGTTGATCGGATTAAACAAGACATTTGAAGACTTCACTTAGGATCTGGGAATATGTGATGGTCTTTTTTCACTATTTACTGACATTTTATAGACCTAAATGTTTAACCAATTAAATATAGGCAAAAATAATAGGCAGATTAGTCACTAATAATAATGTATTATTGCTATTAGGATGTACAGTAAGTGAATAATAAAAGTACATTTCAAGGAGAAACACAGCCAAATAATCTTTTGTAGTTAAATTTGTACCACTTTCTGATGTAGAGTCACAAACGTAGTGCACAATCTGCGTATTTAGTACCTTAACAAAGGAGGGGAGGCACTAACTCATCACTGGGAGGTCCCTTTAAATATCTCGGTGAATATCCCGCTCACATCTGCCACAGTGAAGTGCATATTTGTTTATCAACAGCTCTCATCCGTGATAACTCATATCCCCCCAGAGGACCAAACACATGCTCTCTCCACTCCGGCTCTGAAACGCCTGGTTTCTGGAGCAAATTAATTCCCAGTTGGAGAATGACTGTTATGAATGGGTTGGGCGAGAGAGATGGATGGGCTACCCATTCTTCTGCACAGCCCTCTGCTCCCAGTAACAAAGATGCTGAGGCTGTCCTACTTTTGTGGGAGGAAAAATGTGGCTTTGTACAGTAGCTCAGGGGACTCTCCATGTGGGGCTGCCGTGTTAACTGACTTGGAGCACAAAGACACCCAGAGGAAAAGTCTCAGCAGAGAGAATGATGCAGAGCTGTGAAGCTGCGAATTTTGGTGTTTTACATTGATTATATCCTTTCCCAGATACAGGCATTGTGTTTGAGAAGCCTAATACACTCTGACATTTTGTGTGTGTGTGTGTGTGTGTGTGTGTGTGTGTGTGTGTGTGTGTGTGTGTGTGTGTGTGTGTGTGTGTGTTTCAGGCCAAGTCGGTCCCACTTTCTTGGATTGTGAGCTGGTTCTATACCATAGTGTAAACGACACTTATCCTCTGTCACCTTTTTTGTCAAAACTTAAAGGTGTGTGTTTATTTGAGCATTAATTAAGCAGCACAAGTCTGACATACAGCCTGATATCATTATTTGTCTTTCAAGCAAGTATTTGAGTGAGCTGCACATCTGTAAGACAATTTTAGCTCCTTTTAAACACTCTGGAATGTTGTGCCTTTATTCTGTCTCGCTGTTCTGTAGAAAAGATACAGAGATGGAATAGGGTTAACGGAATTGTTCTGCCTTTAAGTCGGTAGCAGGACAGTTGGCATGGCGGGACTACACGCACACACTCACACTAGACCCTGACGCTGTTATGTCACATGCCATGCCTCTTTAGCTCCCAGAATGCCGGCATGCTATCTAAAAATCACACACTGGGGGAGCATTATGTCTGCATAACTCAGTGTAAAAAACAAAATAGTAATAGCGGATATTCTTTAGGGCAGTATTGCGGAATCTCTGTGTTAAAGGGGCTTTTGCTTATTAAGCTTCAATAATATTCATATTGATTTAAATCACTTCCTTCCATACAAAACACATCAAACCACGAACCAATTAACTTCATATTTATATATATTGCTGATGCAGTGTGTCTTAATGATGAATGGCAGTCAGAAAATCTATAATATGGCTCAAACCATAACGATCGATAAAAGGAAAGAGTTGCAATATCAACTATGTAAAACAATCTCCCTTCTTTATTGGCTTGTGGTAACCTTTAGCAGACCATCAGTGATCAGTCAATAACTATTGTAAGGTGTTTAATAGGCCATTACATTTTAGTCTATATTGATATACTGAATAATGAGGGAAACAGCAGAGCACAATTGTCTTCATAGATTAGAGACACCATAACATATTGTTTAACTTTAGTTAAACAAAATTTTGTTTTCACTTCACTTTAATGGATAAATGCTTCACTTTGGGTTTATGAATCCTTGTCAAAAGGAAGATGTAAACCGGTCTAAGTAATTAGTCTAAAAGCTTTATTAGTCACTGACAAGTTTACATTTTTGACAGTCTGCTTTGTGAGGGGCACGATGACAGGACATGAATACTCAGGAAGCCAATCATCATTTCAATCTCGTCACAGCTCTGGATTTTAAAACTTCAATCAGGATTTTAACCATGGATTCTCAAACAGGGAACAGAGATTGACATGAAGTCTCACACACATAACTGCACACAGACACACACTCCTACTGTCAAACTTTGACTATAATGAACTGTAGCTCAATGTATGGCGGAGACACGGGAGGTCATGGGTAAGGTCATAATCACAGTCAGACAGCAGGAATTCGTGATGTGAAATTATGGCTGAGAGACAGATTAGGGACTTGATAAAAGGGTACATGAAATAAACATAAACATAAAATAAAATAACTGACTTTGTTTGAGCACCATGACAGTAATATGCCATTTTCTCCTCCTTCCACTCCCTTCACCCCCACCTGTCATATCCACTTTCATCATTCACACCCACATCTGTCCCCAACCTTCATTTTTTTCATTTTTAATGATTTTATAGGATGGGTGTTAGGAGAGCGCAGATGGCAGTGAATGGCAAAATGACCAAATTCCCATGCTATGTAAGCAAGAACAACAACCACTCAATCAGCTTATAGCACAACTGCTGCTGATGTATGCTTGAATCCCTCTCAGTCCCCCTCTAGTCTGCTTTATGAGCTCCACAAGCTGCTCAGGGCCTCTATAGAGCCTTAACTACACAACCAGGGAGGGATTCCCATTATGCCCCCCACTGTACCAGTGACTGAGGACTGGATGCCAGCCACCTTTGTGAGCACAACGGCACAATGGGAATCCTTTAGGTTGTTTATCTGGTTTATTTGCAAACATCACTGTCTTTTAACATTTGTTTCTTTATTTGTGAGCAGAAAGAGACAGTATATAAAGCACCTTCAAATAATAGCACGTGTGACCACAGTCATTTACTAAAATGTCTGTAAAAAGATGGAGGGGGCGAGAGTAACTCCAACGCTGGTTTCAGACAAAAGTTCGTAAGAGTGAAACGTGTGCAAAATGTAGATCAGCACATAACCTTCCAGCGCAGCCAATAAGTTTGCTACAGATCTGAATGTAAATGATCACAAACAGTCCTTCTCCTTTGCCAATATTGGCCTTACTCTGAGTAATGTCAAATTTGCGCTTTTGGTGTGAGGTTATTTAAAATCCTCCAAACACAGCGTTCAAATTAATATTTAAATTTAAATTTACAGTACTATTGCAAATTTTGTGGCACAAGTACAAAGTCAGATAATGTGCATTGAGCATGTACATTAATAATATCCCTATTATATTCCTCTACCGCAACATGATTATGTTTGTTGTGATGTTTAAGTGTCGCTGTCGGCGTTCATTTTGGCTGACCTGACATGTTCAGTCGGAGACGGGGCAGGAGACTCACCCGGAAATGGTGAACGGAATGAGCGTGACTAGAGTCTCTCAAAATCTGACAAAAATCTTTTAAACTGACATTTGTTGAGCTGAAATGAAGACAGATTCAGCAACTGCATGGCCTATTTCTCGCTTAAAATGATTTCAGAAACATGTTTCAGTGAACTATTTCAGTACAATATGAGATCGTATTCTGAACAAGCCAGCATGAATTGAATTTCAAGAGAAAACAAACCCATGTGACGCGTTCGTCCAATCAGTTGCCGGTTTTCATTTTTTGGGCAACAATACAGGTTAGCGCCGCCTGCTGTTATGGAGACATATTCCGTCCACTTTTTGGATTTGGACCAACTCGGGGGAGACTGATCAGTCCGACTGGCTTTTCTGCCGACGGTTGGCTGTCTGGTTGGTGTGTAACTGTCTTTAAAGGAACTAGCTTCTTTAAAGTAAGATTTTGTTCCTGTTTGACTAAAAAGGCTGAAAAGTGAATTGCTCTTCAGTTAAACACTATCTGACATTTTGTTGGGAATTTATTGGGGAAAAAATCTTTATCTCCACTGTACTCTCGATTCCACAGACATACTGTACCTTTCAGAGCAACAAACTGTTCCTTCTAATTATCTTTTGGTGTGGAAATATATTTATTTCTCTAGTTAACATTTTAGTGGTGCTCATTTCTCATAATTTCCCTGGATCTACTGTATGCTCCAAACTACAGCGACTGATCAGCTTTAGACTTCTTACATCTTGTAGACATTTAGTTTCCTTCCCTACTGCACATCTCCAACAAGGAGAGCAGTACTGTCTGTGGAGCTTTCGTTCCAGCCGGATGCCACCTGATTTCACTCATTATCCTGCTCCTGAAATAGTCGGGCCTATTAAATCACTCTTAATCATGACCATGGTTCATTAAATCAAGGAGACTGAAACTGTCTCTGTGGGAAAAGACCCCTATGTCATGCCTGTAGCTGACCACCATGGCTGTGCAGTGAACAATGAAGCTTTAGTAGACTTAAATCAGAGGTCACGAACGATCGCCTGATCAACTGTGCAACTACGATTAATGAATGCTTGTATTGTGGTGTAAGGTGCATGCTTGCATAGACTCCTGCTGGTGTTGTGATGCACTGTCGACTTGTCTGTCAACTGGTTAATTGCTGTGCTCTGTTGGTTGATTATTCTGCATCTCTTCATTGAAGCACATATACATTTTTCTTTTAGCATTAATTGGAATATGTTATGTTGCATTCCATAAAAGACATCTGATTATGCTAATTAATTGCCTTTTAATGTGTCAGCATCAAGACTTTCTATGAAGTCAGGTTAGGAAGAATCTAACAGGGCTTTGGTGTACAATGAGGAGAAAACAAAATCACAAAGGGACGCACTGGGTTGCCACAAATATACATACCACCAAAACAGAACAGAAAACAAGATTCTGCACTCTTTTCTCAACATTTTAATATTGTATCAGTGGCCTATTTACTCTTGCAGAGTTCTGGAGGGCAACCTCTTAACAAATAGTCTTTCACCCAACAAACCAAACTGTTTCAACAAATCAGGAGCTTAATGAAAATATGGTGTGTACTGACTGAGATCTTATGAGGCTTGATCTACTTCTGATCAATGATAGCATCCATCCAAGTTCTTCCCCGGGGAACTTGGTATACGGTAATCAAATTATGTAATCATGTTATGCTTAACAGAGCAAATATCCAAAGGCCTTGGAGCATCACTTCCATTAATCCAGGATGTCTTTTATGCACACAGTACAAGCGCTCCCATAATTAGATTCACTGTAAACATGAATACCGAAGCAGGGAAACCACTACAACAATTACTCTGCAATCTATAATGTCAAAAATGGGAAAGTGCCATCTGAGGGAGTATGGATGCAGACAATCTCAAGGTCTTTCTTATATGTAGTACATCAAAGCATAAAATATACGGTCCATTAACTCTCTTGTAGCTTTTTGTTTGATAAAGATGCCATGCTGAATCAGCTCACCTCGCAGCATCTTCAGTTGCACCTTCACAGGAAGAGCAATGAGGCTGACAGCCACACCTCTGAATTGCTTTTCTTTAACTGCATCAATCAGTGTCATTTCCAACACTTGATACAGTAAGGTGATCCTCTGCTCACTAAAAATGGACACACTTTGTTTTACGCACAACAAAAATCGGTAACTACTATAAGATGCTGATAATACCTTTATCCACACAAACTCATGATACTTCTGAAGACACAAGTCCAGCATTATATTTCTGCCAAGCAGCACTGGTCATGCCAAGCTGTTATATTACCCATGCAGAAGCCCAATCTAGCATGAGGACAAGATTTGGCGTTGTTCGTTAAAAACTAATGCCAAGATTTTTGATTCACCCAATATTGTATCAGTGTGTGTGAATCTGCAGCAATGATGCAAAAAGAGTGTTTATGGAAATACTTTACGCTCCATGGATTATACTGCCACATTAACCCACACACGGCCAGTGAGAAACAAGGTCAACAAATGAATGATACCATGACAAAAAGAGATAGGACATCCTTATCTTGTTCCCACAGCCAACAGCTTCCTGAGCTACAACACTTTAAGCTGACAAATCTTGCTGACTGACAATCGTGTAATAAAAAAGGACTTACAAGTGTATCTACTTTGAGGAAGGAAATCTGATAGCTCTGGTTATGATCGACTGACGGAAGCTGCATTGCTGTTACATCAAGAAGTGTGTACAGTATGAGCTTCATTTAAATTTCAAGCTATGGAGACTCACAACTCTCAATGATTTATGCCCGGATCCTGCATTCAGAGGTCACATCCACACAGTGAAATATTAAAAAAAAGATTTTTAGAGGGCATATTAAACATTCATGTAATGTTTTATTATGTTTTAAAAATACTTATATTGTGACTTAAATAAAATGCATGCAAGACTTTGCATACAAAGCGCACTTAAAAATATGTTTCTCTACAAAAAGTCCTTGTTCTGAAAGCATGCACCCTCATCTAAATCTATAACTTTTGCACAAACATCACTATGAGATTTAAATCATGAAATACAAAAATAATGTGTTTTTGAGCATTTATTTTAAAATAAGAGTTCCATGTTGATCAGAAAGTTTTAAATTTACTATATTAACTATATTTGTCCATAGCTGTTATGACATAACAAACCCCACCCGTTCCTCACACAAACAATACGTTATTTCTACTCTCTATCTGACAAAGTTCTGGCTTTATTACTCACAAATTTCAGGTAGCTCTGATTTCATATACACATGCAGACTTGACTAAGAAGAAAGTGTTGTCAGCATCATGATAAATGCACCTGTTATGCAAGCGAGTGTCGTGGCAAAAGATCCATTACTGACAGAGCATCTGCTTTGCATTTACTGGACATTTGCTGCTAAATTAGCCCCATATAGAATTCGAGAAGGAGCCATATCTTGTTTCAGTTATGATCTAAACAAGCCACAGTGTAATGACTTGGATGCATGTGATGAAGAACATATAACGTGTGAGATAATTTAAACATTATGGGATGGAACATGGAAAACTGTGATTAAAATATAAAACATGTATTTATTCTTAGATTATGTCTTTTACCATGACTCCGTATCGCATGTTTTTCATTGAACCTTAAAAAAACACAACGGTGGTAATCCAGAAGAGAGCTGCTGACCGCCTTTCCATGCATTTTCAATGAATACTGCTGCCTTAGTAATATATCATGAAATATTAACTGTTGGTCTTTAATGCTCCCGAGTACTGACTCAGGAGTGATTTTTTTATTAGGCTGCACTATCAACCGTCTGGGAGCTGAAGTTTCTCTGTCAACCAACAATTCACGCATCTAACATTAAAAAGAGGCTATAATTAACCACTGAGGAAGGATTATTGTTTTCCACTATGAGCTTATTGTGTCCAAATGACAAGGTGTGATTATTGTACATCAAACGTGCAGTGTTGGGAAAACTCTGGAGAGCAGTTAAATTCTGTAGGCATGATCAAGTTAGATTAATTTTTGTATGTTTCTAGCTTTCCTGTCATGTTTTGAACATTTTGTGTTTTCTTGTCCCCAATTTTTGATGTTGGGAGTTTTAGTCTCTTAGTAGCCACTGCAGTTTGCTATATGGAAATTGACGTCAGTTTGCATGACGTCACGTGAGCATAAGCATAAAAAAAAACTAATGACTCGTTGTCCCCAGTGTCAAGGCTGCCCTGCTTAAACCGGTATAGGTATACCTCCTGTTTACATTAGTCAATTACCGGCAGGTTCATTAGTCTCTCTCTTTCTCTCTCTCTCTCTCTCTCTCTCTCTCTGTTTTCTACTATAAGAAATCATGTAGACTGTAGCTGACTAAGTAGAGTAAGTGCATTTGTAGTTCCTTGGCTATTTGTCCGCTGTTTTCCGAGCAAACGTCCCTCAAACATACATGGCTCTGTCAGCGTAGAGTTAGTTGATCTGCAGAAATCTCTACTTGCCTCGGACTAACCGTGATTACCTCATATCCCTTGTGTAAAAATGCCCTTGGTATGAACTAGGCTGCATGCAGAAGTGCGCCCTGTTCACGTCACTTCATTTGTTCCATCACAAATGAAACGGTTCGTTCTCCGTGGAAAAGGAACAAGCAAAAGAGACTGGCTTCTTACCTGTAAATGGCCCTGGTACATATTGAGCACACAGTCAGTCGCGGATCTCTCAGTCAGCGGATCTTTAGACTTCTTCCAGACTTGTGAAGCAGAGAGTCAGACTGGAAGTGTTGACATTAAAAGCTGTATCGGAGTTTTCGGACGGGAGGTCCGGAGGAGCGCACAGAGCGGAGCTGTCCTCTCCTCAGGTGCTGAAGCGGACTCTTTGCGCTCATCCAGGATTTCTGTGCGCGGGGACACCGAGGCGCGCCGGGCGCAAGAGGAGTGCGTCGTCGGACCTCAGTTTTATCTTTCCTCCCAGTGTGCTGACGCTGGATTATGACAAGTACAAGCCTTTGCAGTCCTTGTAGGAAATAAATCACCGCGATTTAAGTCTTCAATCCTGAACGCATTGCCTTTTTCCACGTATCTTTCCTTCCTTCTGTCTCCCTCTCTCCTTTCCTCCTCTCTCGGCTGTGGTCTAAATGTTTTGACGCTCCTCGGGTTTCGTTCTCTTCTTATAGTGCGCTTCTCTTTCCTGTTTGCTAACTCCCTCTGACCCAGCCCTCTGGTGCCTCCTCCAGTGCTGACGTGCTCCACAATGAGGCACACAAGAACAGAAAACACGTGTCCAAAAATGTCCACACCATTTATTCCAGATTTATTTTGAAAGTATCCATCTGTAGTTATGTAGAATATTTTTTTCTTCCTTTGTGTCATGTAAACAACACATAGCAAGTTTATTGCTATCATATTATTATGAAACAAACTGTATTGTGCAGTTTCCTAATTAAATGCTAAAAGTTGAAACGTGTGGTATCTGCAGTGAAGAGCAAATACATTTTGTTCCCAGTTGTCTAATTAGTGGAAGAAACAATAATATAACCAAAACTATGCAATTCATATAGTTTCCAAGTAATTGTGTAGGAGAGCTCATTATCTGGTATAAATGTGTGAAATATTGTGGGTGTACTTAAGAAAATCATCAACATCAGCCCCATGTGGACAAACACAATTCCTATTTTGTTTACAGTTTTTGAAAAACCACAGCACACCTGTAAAGTTTAGTATCTACCTGCAATTATCCCAGCCTGAGATAAAACTTCCAGCCTGACCTGTAGGCTAATCAAATATGCTCCATGCTGGCTACCTTTATTGCAACTTGTTAAAGTGTGCTGTTCTGCCTTAACATTATAATCTATCCAGGTCTGCATCTACAGTATATTATAAATAACCTATCATTCTTATCCTCACTGAATAACAATGTGTGGTGATCCATTCACACTTTTTGTTGCAATTGTTTTTTAAAAGCCACCTACTACTATAGCTACACAACTACCTACTGACAAAATAGGTAATTTGACACAAAATTGATTTAAAAATCATTTAATTGATTTAATAGTTGTCTGTTCTTCAGAAATATCACACATGGAATCAACAAAGCTGTGTAATAAAACTGTATAAAATAGTATAAAATTGTCTAAGATAGATCATATGTAGTATACTACAGCAATGTAACATAGAATTGAAAATATCAAATAATATATCATATGGTATAGTTTAATACATATCAACAGTGTGGCAACTTACAGTATATAATCAGTCCAGACAATGGAGAGGTGTGAGTGTCTCTAGTGACACTGGAGAAATGGTTCTGTGTGTTTATGGGGGGGGGTTATAGTCTCTGGTTCACACTGCATTGTGCAGTCTGATAGCAGCAGGTACAAATGAGCGCCTGAAGCGCTCAGTTTTGCACTTGAGTGGAATGATCCGGTGGCTGAATGAGCTGCCCACTGCCACAGCTCATGGAGAGGGTGAGACGGGTTATTTTGATTTTGCCCATCATCCTCCTCTCCACCACGGACTCCAGACTGTCCAGTTGCAGGCCGACCACAGAGCTGACCTTCCTTGCCAGCTTGTTAAGTCTGCTGGCCTAACCAGCTTTGATACCACCACCGCCATAGTGAAGAACAGAGCACTGGCTACAACAGACTGATAGATGATTTGCAGGAAACAAAGGATCTGAGTCTCCTCAGGAAGAACAGTCTGCTCTGTCCCTTCCTGAAGAGGGCTTCAGTGTTGTGAGACCCGTCCAGTTAGTTATTGATTTGGACATGTAAAGAGAAATAGGGAGGTCAAATTGTTCACTTATTTAGTGAATTATCTCTACAAGTTGAATTGACACAAAATTTGGCACAGACATTCATGTTTCCCAATGCATGAATCCTATTTAATTGGCAATTTCCTTTAATTATCAGCACTAACATCAGGTCAAAAATGTTTTTGTGTTATATATTCTTTAGTTTATAAAATAATACATGTAACATATCATATACCTACAAACAAAAAATCCCTGTGATTTTTGTTTAGTGCTAATTAGCCAACATTTAGCATGCTAACATACTAAGATGATGAACATGGTAAACCTTACCTGCTAACCATGCTACCATTGTCATTGTGAACATGTTAGCATGGTGATGTTAGCTTTTGCGCAAAGCACCGCTGTGTCTGCGTACAGCCTCACAGAGCCTTCTTGTTCTTTTGAACATGTTTCATATGCCGCAGAGGTTAAAGAACTCAAACTATATTGATGTAAAGAGAGGTTCAATATTATCCTACATTGAGTGTGGATAAAGTTAAAGTAGAGAAGCTAATGCACAAGTATGTGGTTATCCCACTTGCCCTGTTCATTTTAAAGCTATTAGAGCTCATTATAGACAAGCATGCTATCTGTCTGAAAACATTTTAATCACAAAACCTTCGGGTATGAGGTTTTCATCTGGCAGCATTTAAAGCAGGAATATTATGTGAATTGATTTTGAATAAAGACACTCAGGCTTTACTTAATTACTTTGATGAGAGAATCACACCTGAAGAGGCACGCATAGTGCCTCTTCAGATGAGTGTTTATAATAATTATGATAAGTGATCATTTAAAGAATTGACACCCTCTTTTTGATCATCAGCAGTAATATTTCTAGTGCAAAAAACATATTGTGAGCAATACAGGCTCTATGTATTCACTCCGCCATAATTCAGTCATTACCTGTGAGCATTTAAAGCTGGATCACAGATGGTTATGCCCATTTTTGAGTTAGCCTCTCAGGACAAGTCTTTAAATTCTAAAAATATAAACCTTAGACACATGTCAGCATATGTTGATCTCTGGCTTCGAAGTGTTTCATGTGAATCAGTGGCCGAATATTATGAATGAGGACAAAAATAGATGCAGTTGGCACATTTGGTGAGCCCATTAGGAGCAGACGTATACCAAATTCAACAGACAAATTTTATGATTAAAAATGTAAATCTCTATTTTATCTCATGTATCATCTATTGTCTGATAGGTACATCATGTGACGTCACAGTGGGTTTAATTCAAGTTAAGGTAGGACTTGGACTCCCTCCAATAATGTCCCGCTGCTGAAGCTGAACATATGGGCAAAGCACACACAGTAAGGGATTGTCAAGTTTTGTTGAACAGAATTTAGGCTACTGCACTGTTCACACAATATGGCATAGAGCAGAGTACAAAGCACTTTGTGCTCTCAAAGTAGTGCCTCATATAAATTCAGTTTATACATGTCTTACAGTGAAGCATACTGCTCAGCCTGTAACTGTCATTTTCCCTCAAGCAACAGGTCACAGATTTTGTCAGTCAACGCAATTCTGTACCTCAATTCACGAACAAATAGAAATTGCTGCTGTCTTATGTCCTCTGCCATTTGTCAGTCTGGGTATTGTGTGTTTGTTCTTACAGTGCAATAGAGTGGAGTGATGTCACCATCATGCTTTGTTTCCTTGAGACAGATCTGACCTTCAGTCAGTGTTACCCAACAATCTGAAAGTGTGTGTGTGTTTCATACAAACAAACCTATTAAAAGAAGTGTTATTTGTTCTGTACTCGTAACCGGAGAGACCTCGGTGCTGTAGTTATTCAGACTAATATAGGAAGAATCTGTCTTTCTGCTTGATTAACGATAACAATGAACTGTGCACCACAGAGCTGATTCTTGAACTTCTGTTTGGTCACACTGCAGTTGTATGTGATTTCTACTACTTTTATTTATTTATTTATTTTTTTACAACAAACCCAACACCTGAAACCTACATGCTCCATCAGGTCCCCTCAGACAAAATGTGATTTATTTTGATTTAGCACACAGTGTAACTATCACGCTAACACCTAAGTCATTAACAGTGAGCCAACAAAACACAGAGCTGAAGAGGAGAATGACAAAAAGTTAATAGAGCAAACAAATGATGTCAAATGATCTAGAGTGGCAGACATTTTGTACCAGTTTACACCCCGACAAACACATTTCCCTTTGAGCGTCTGCTGCGCCTTGGGTGAAGGAATACACCAGCTTTTGTGATGATATTATTATTATTATATTAAATATGTTAATGTTAAAAGACTGGCCACAATTTACATATTTTACTTGTGTATTAACAACCTATATCTGTGTTTTTTATTTGGTATTTCATTTGTGGAAAAACTGCTGCTTAGTCCTGTGACAAGTGTGATGTAATTATAATACTCAAGAGGCACAAACTGGGGCCAGATATCACCATGTATATCTAGTGAACAGTACAAGTTGGCTAATCATAACCTTAAACATGTACTCAACACAAAGAGGTGAAGCTGCAACCAGTCATCTAGACACCGGTCAGTAAGTGGATCTAAAAGCTCACATGGCCAACGGTTGAAATGTTCTTTCAGTGCTTTAATGACAGTCAGGACCTGTGATATACTGTTTCTTTATCAGTGTCTGCAGAGAACTGACTCCAATTGGAGTTTGATTAAACAAAGGTATTGGTTAACCATGATGAATTGGAGGATTAAACAGCATGCATTGGCCTTGTTCTCTCCTTAGGTAAATTATAGCCTGATTCACGTCTGTAGCTTGGTATCACGAGGCTAATGTTGCAGAGAAACTGGATGGTGTAGGCAGAAATGTGTCCCACTGAAGCAGGAATGTCTAATTACAGAGAAACTAATTTGGAGAAAAGAAACATTTAGCAGATGTTATTTCTTTGGGGGGTAAATGCTACCTTTGCCATGGTTTTACGGTTTGTACTGCAAGAGAATGTTTCAGTCCTGTTTCAGGTGTGATTAAAGAGGTTGTTTTGTAGACATTTGAAAGCAACTGTTAATCCCATCCCATGTGCTTCTGTGTATTTTCTGATGCTGAATACATTTAGCATGTGAATATTATTAGCCTCCCAACATTCACAGTAAAGCTTACATTTGCCATCATGTTACATCAGCCTTGCCCTGCCAGCTCTGGTTTCTTGCAAACATTAACCCCCATAATACTGGCCAGATAATGCTCTCTTCTCCAACCCACTCACCATGCAGCCCTCTCTAATGTTGGGCTATCACAACGTCTGCATCTTTAATGCCCAGATGACATGTCCACAAAGGAAGTAGCCTCTTTAAATATGTAGCCTATCCAGTTGTTTTGCCGGCTTCATTACCACGGTTATCTATGCACGGCATGCGATTCATAATTTATGTTTCTCAAATATTCCCTCAGCAGAATAGAGGCGTACACAGAAATCCCATTCATCAAACTGCTTCAGATTAACCAAACTAGGAATATTCATAATGCAGAAGTAGTTATGTTTATCAGAAAATGCAGCCCAGCAGATTTTTCTTGATGAATACAAAAGTAGATGAAGGGGTCTGCATTGCTTTGATATCACTACCCACTGATTGTTAGTGTTTAGAATGCAAATAGCCTGCTTTTGCTGCATTTAGTTGTTTGGTGGCCGACAAAAGCAGGTTGCATTCACAAGCCCATTGAGCTGTGAGCGCCTTCAAACAATGTTGACCCCCTCAGTGCCTCTCCTTTTATCTGTGCACTTTACTATTTGTGGCAAGGTCAATCTCGCAGCTATAGAGATTATTTGTATTTTATTAAGGATCCTCTTGAGCTAATGCCAAAAGGAGCTCTATTCCTCACAGCATGGCAGAAAACACAATCAGAGACCATGTAGCACTAACAATGTTGATAACAGGGCAATATAAATAGTGCAAAGTGCTTTGTACTATGACTGAAATACTTTTGATTGCTTCTTTTTGTGCTTGTTGATAAGCACTATATAGGGTCATGTTCTTGCTGTGGGTTACCTGCAGGCACTGCAGGTTTATTTCCAGAATATAGACACCAGACTACAGCCCCTTGTGACCTCGAACAGGATAAGCTGTTTAGAATGAGGAAACCATGGAGTGTGTAAAGGATGAAGTAGTGCTAGAAGAGGGTGATGAATTGGTTTCACTCCAATACCAAATAATTTAAGGATATAATCACCAATTCTGATATGTTTTATGATTAAAAGCAACTAATTTACTACCATGTGAAAAATGGAGAGCAATATGTTGTGTGAATGCATCATTAGAGCTACTTCTGAACACATTTCATTATCACCAGATGATTTGCCTGACGTTTATTCTCTTAATAATGCACGTTAAAACACTGGACTGTTGAAATGGTAAATAACAAAAACATGTATTGTGTGAATTTTCTGTAATAAAGGGATGGCTATGCACTTGCACACAACAGAAGCAAATGAGCAAGAAGTGTATGCACTCAATTCCTTTTTATGTATCGATGACTGTACTATCAATACTCAAAACAAGACTACTGACACTTGATAAACACCTTGGCTGTTTGTTTTGTAAAGTGTTAAATAAAATAAAAAAGAACTGCTGATGCTAGTAAAGTAAGTCATTTTAATTTATAACCTGTTAGTTGTTGAAGTAGAAAGATCGTGTGTCGTGGCCTAAACATTGCAGGATTTGGCAGGTGACTCGTGTTTCCATGCTGAACATAAGCCCTTACTTGACTCTTTCATCAAGACAGAAGTGCACTGATGCAGTAGATGCACTTGACCCTGATTAAAACCATGAATGTACATTGTTGGTTTTTTTACTGTTCAAAAATACATTATGTTCTATGTGTGCAGCCTTTTGAATGAATATGAAGAGTTGAAGGATGACCCACTTGATAAATCAGTCAATGGCTGAATGAAACATTCAATCGTTATTGAAATCGGTATCTTGTGCATTCACCTTTTTGACTCTTCCAGCAGCATTACACCATAAATCCTGCACCCACAGTACGTTGAACAAGTTGTCGTGGCAGTTACATTGGCTCGCACATGAACAAGCTCCTCATCCACAACAATGTTAGTCATTATTACATTACATGTCATTTAGCTGACGCTTTTATCCAAAGCGACTTACAATTGCTATTTATGCCAGAGGTCACACGCCTCTGGAGCAACTAGGGGTTAAGTGTCTTGCTCAGGGACACGTTGGTTGATGTATCGCAGTGGAAATTGAACCCCGATCTCCTGCACCATAGGCATGTGTCATATCCACTGCGCCATCACCACCCATCCCTGTATCTGATCAGTTTGTCACTCTCTCCGCCTCCTGTCTCATCTGCTGGCTCATTCTGATGAATAGAAATCTGACACCTTCAGAACAAAGGCATGGAGATATGATGAGATGAGATATGAGGGGGGGGGAGAGATCCACAATGTGTAGCCCGAGGGTGGGTAATTGTCGCAGCAGGTTGATAACTACCTAAGTTTCACACAGATGCTAATTTAGGTATCCTGTTACCTTACTGCAACGTTTAATGGTAGGGAAAACCCTGTGTGTGTATGTGGAGTTCCTTAAAGCAAAACTATGTAACTTTTAGCGCAAGCCGTAGTTCCAATGAGACAACCTGTAGGGAGACCAACAATATAACATACACACTAATTCAAGACTGAGTGACAGAGGAAAATCATGAGGTACAGGAAGTGAGCGCAGAAGACCCATAACTTTTCAAATCCCTGTTAGAAATGAGAGGGTAAACAAAAAACAATTCTTTTTTAGAATTGGTATTCCACTATATTATAGCAATCACCATGTTATTTTTGCTGTAATACATCTTGTTTACAAATTTGAAAGTGTAGGAAAGATGTCTCTTTTTGAGATAATATATTAATATTCACTAGTTACTCATGGGTTATTGTTATTGTTCAGAGGAAAATCTTGTTTAATCTGTCTGGAGGCTGCAAGGTTATGGTTAAATGCAAACTTTACTGATCTGATATAATGTTATGTTTAAAGGTTATGATACAGTGTATTGCTTGTGCAGAGGCAACCCACCACACCCCATTATTTTTTATTATCTCCACGTCCTTCTGTACTGATTCACATGCGAGGTGTCTTGCAAACCAACGTTTTGCTTTGGGAATTAAACATTAACATTTGCTGCATTCAAACTAGAGGCCTATTCGAGTTGTGATGTGGTGGTGAAGACAGGAAGGGCTAGATTATAGGAGAGAAAGAAATTGAGATTGACATGAATTTGTGACCAGGACAACATTACACAAGCCAGCTTTTTGTGTTTTGAGCTGGATTTAGATCTGAACAAAAAAAAAAAAGTAACATTTGTGCCAAGTGTGACACAGATATTTTCATATCCAAGCTGCATGACAAATAATAATAATTACATTTGGCTTACAAAGGATTTAACATCAGTGTTTTGTCTTTTCCTCTTGTGTAAATCCCCTCAAAGTTGGCTGCATGCCCGGTGTGTGTTTTGACCGGGTGCAGTGTATTCAGGCTTTTAGGCTGACAGAGAGATGGTGTGATCCACTCTCAGTGCCGCCTGTCAGTGGTGACAGCCAATAACACCTCTGTGACCTCCCAACACACAACAGAACAATGGGATAATAAGCTGGATAGACTTTTAGTGATATACTCACACACATACACAGGCGTAATGTTGCTGTGTGAAAGCTTCATAATTTGTCATGTTGATGATTAAAGCTTACCATAAAACGTTGGTTATATGAAAACTACACGCTGGCTACAGTAAAAACAAAGCTGCTTTTCTTTAATCCTGAAAACTTAAATACTTTAAGTAACTTGCCAGTTGCAAAAACACTAATTATGACAAAAAATCTTACGGTCTATTTGGTTGTTTTGCAGCTTTTAATTTCACATGAGCTTGTTCAGCTTTGAAGGCGACCTTTGTGCCACCATGAATGAGAATTTATCAAAGAGCTCAGAAAAATGTGACATCTTTGTTTCTATGACAACTCATTCTGCTAATAAAGATCACTTGATTGTTAAAAGCTTGAGGTGAGATTGTCAACTGCTGTTTCTAAGGACAAGAACGAACACTGAAACTCAACTGTATTCATGCATTTGTTATTCTTGCATTGTTACCTGTGTTTTGTGGCATTTCTTCTGAATGACATCAGTTTCATTCTTCTCTGCAGCCAGGAGCAGGGAGATGTTACCTGAAGTATCGATGCAAGTCCAGTAGAAAGGCCCTTCCAGACTGTGTTTCCTGCTGGGAGAGTCACAAAAGCAAAAGAACAGGTATGTTGCAACATACAGTAAATGTGTTGCTATAGTTATGATTTGCCTCTCTAGATCCTGTTAGAGCATTTAGAGCCTTTTGTTGCGATCATATCTTTATGGTATCAAACACTTGAAAGGTGATGAGGTGAGGTCAAAAGGTGGTAGTTTCCTCCCTGTGAAAGAACAGCAGGTGTAGTCAGCTTGAATTCTTGTCAGGTACAAGTTACTATACAACAAAAAGTATCAACTTAAACATAGAAACTTTTAGTTTTTCCAAAATAAATGCACTGCTTGTGTTTGTTAATTGTGCATTGAGCGTTTACTATTACATTAGTCTTGCATTGCAAGACCTATATCCACAGCGCTGTGCAAGCGCTGGCGAATGGTCTGGCTGCACAAGTCAACGTTCTGGTATGTGGGAAAAAATGCTCTGGCTTGTTTATATTTCTTTAAACCAATCATGATCGTCTTGGGCGGTGCTAAGCCTGGGATGCAGCAACGGTGCCCTTGCAAAATAAATAGCGGGAGGGGAGGTGAATGCCTGACATCCGCGAGGTGAGAAACGACTAACATGATATTCTTTATATTTATATCTTCTTGGAGCAACAGATCATTTTGCTTTTTTTCAGGGAGGGTCACATATATTTTAAGGCGCTAAATAATCCACTAAATTGATTTAAATACCTTTATGTGTAAAATGTGTTGGTGTCATTGCACTGTCCTCTGTAGAAAACATCACCCAGCTTTACCTCTAATTTGTGTAAAACAAACCATGTTGAAAAATCCTGCAAATGCTGTCGAACACCTTGTCAAGTGTCAGGCAGTGTCACCTTGTCAGAGAACACATATAGTATTATGGTGGTATAGAAGCAGAGAAGCAGGTATACACACACACACACACACACACACACACACACACACACACACACACACACACACACACACACACACACACACACACACACACACACACACACAGACACACACACACACAAAGCTGGCTCCAACCATTCCAGTACATGTCCACCCATGGTGAGCCTCATAACTTTCCTTATTCTACACACACACACACACACACACACACACACACACACATCAAAACCCAGAAATAGGGTCACAACCCCCACCCTCTCTCAGACTGCTCTTGTGCTCCTCGATCAATTGGAAGGACTTTTAAAAATGGATTCTTTGGTGAAATGATTTGTGAGCTGAGCAGTTTGTGTGGGTCTAAGTACGGACAAAGTTTAATTACGACTAAAATTAATAATAGTGCTCTTGTTAAGGTTTAATATGTCTATACACTATTCACATAATTCTAGTTTACCAGGTGAAAAAAGAAGAGTTCTGTTTTTGTCAGCTCCAGAATGAGTGTAAGTAAAGTGAAATCACCTGCAACAGTAAGAAAAACAAACTTTTTATTTTAAAGCTGCTGAATGAAACCCCTCGACCTCCCATCATGCGTCAACTCTGAGTAGGTTATTCACAGCATGTCACAGAGATCACCTGTCAATCAAAGGGAGTACTATGACATGCTATTTGTGGAATTTTCAACTACTGCTCCAACCCAGCCTGAGCTCCCATAATAAAATTCACAATCACAGACCTTATACTCCTGGCTCAGTTCAGACCTTAGTGGACTGTTCCCTGTACTCCTCTTAGAGTTAAGAACAAAACTCATTAGACCCAAAACAACATTACTCATCATTTGTCAATATTAGACTGAGGGAACGAGTGTTCAGAGACAGGACTAATGATGTGGAGACAGTGTCAAGGATTCATCTAAGGACAGCATTTCTTTCACTTGTAGCAACATTGCATGCATCTGTCATGTCTGAATGTTGTGCACCTAGGAACTCATCTGTCGTGATCCTAATCTAGACATTATTTCATATCAGATTTGTATTCATTACTCCCATTATAATGTGGTTTTGAAATAAATACTCAATACATTTTACTAAGCACACAATGAGTAGTGCTTCACTCAAGTTGAAGATGTGTTTATGCAGATATCAGATAGACCCTCAATCTTCCAAAAGCCTTATTGTTTACATGTCACAGTATTCTGGTTTATTTTAGAATTACACAGCTTGCATACACTGGCTTCTTAAAATCAGTATAAGGACTTGTTCAGGTTTCTGTGATGAGCATTAGATGTTTACATGTGCAAAACTGTAAACAGGACTAGGGCTGGGCGATATGGTTGAAAACTGTATCACGATATAAGATTTTCATATCAGTCGATATCGATAATTATTGATATTTTTTATGACCTATTTAAAATAAGGACCAGGAGAAAAATATATTAAATTTAAACATTTTTATTTTAAACTTAACCCTGCTCTGATTATAATCCCCTCAGTTATAAAAGCAGAAATGTCAACACAACCATGGAAAACACTCAAATAATTAAAATGTAAACAGTGGGGATGTGATTAACACATGCTTAATAGCGTGTTCAAGTCCATCCATCCATCTTAAATCCGCTTATCCGATTAATCGGGTCGCGGGGAGCAGCTCAACAGGGGACCCCAAACTTCCCTTTCCGAGCAACATTAACCAGCTCCGACTGGGGATCGGCGTTCCCAGGCCAGGTTGGAGATATAATCCCTCCACCTAGTCCTGGGTCTTCCCGAGGCCTCCTCCCAGCTGGGCGTGCCTGGAACACCTCCCTAGGGAGGCGCCCAGGGGCATCCTTACCAGATGCCCGAACCACCTCAACTGGCTCCTTTCGGCGCAAAGGAGCAGCGGCTCTACTCCGAGCTCCTCACGGATGACTGAGCTTCTCACCCTATCTCTAAGGGAGACGCCAGCCACCCTCCTGAGGAAACCCATTTCGGCCGCTTGTACCCTGGATCTCGTTCTTTCGGTCATGACCCAGCCTTCATGACCATAGGTGAGGGTAGGAACGAAAACTGACCGGTAGATCGAGAGCTTTGCCTTCTGGCTCAGCTCTCTTTTTCGTCCTGGCAGTGCGATAGATTGAATGTAATACCGCACCCGCTGCGCCGATTCTCCGACCAATCTTCCGCTCCATTGTCCCCTCACTTGCGAACAAAACCCCAAGGTACTTGAACTCCTTCACTTGTGGTGTGTTCAAGTCCCCAGTGGAAATTTGTCAGCCAGCTGTTGTGGTGTAAGGGGTCAGCACAGGATTGTCTTGACTCCATATGACACCACACAGCTGCCAAAGAGTGCCAGAATGCAGACTGATCTCATGAACTGACATATGTATGACACGCCAATTTGTATGCCATTTTGGGCATGTTATCAAGACGCATGCTCGCTTTTTAGCATGTTTATCAATGGCGTTTGGCCTCCATTGACTTACATTACCTTGCGATTGCGTGTTAATTTACACCTTATCGAGTAGTATGAAAGGCGATAATCCGCGTATGCATGTTGGTCGGGGTGGTGGATGTGTCAAACACAGGACTTTCACCCAGGAGACCGGGGATCGTGTCCCACATGTCACGTTTCCTTTGTGTCCCGCGTGTCACGTTTCCTTCGTGTCCCGTGTGTCACGTTTCCTAAACTCAACCGTCACTTTGTTCTTTTCCGAAACCCAACCCGGTTCTTCTTTTCCTAAACCCAACCCGCGTGTCACGTTTCCTAAACCCAACCGTTCGCCGTGATGCTAATTCCTCGAGCAGTCTTTCCTGCTCCGTCTCTGTGTCGCTCTTACACTGTTGCCCCTTGCAACCGATAGCGTAGGATCCCAAAATGGTGGGCGGTCTCAGATATCTCCCAAATCGTCACGTGACAGCAAGCTACCTTGACGTATGTCCTCATTGTCAATACGGCGTAGACATACTACATACATACATGCAATTAACACGCAATCGCAAGGTAATGTAAGTCAATGGAGGCCAAACGCCATTGATAAACATGCTAAAAAGCGAGCATGCGTCTTGATAACATGCCCAAAATGGCATACAAATTGGCGTGTCATACATATGTCAGTTCATGAGATCAGTCTGCATTCTGGCACTCTTTGGCAGCTGTGTGGTGTCATATGGAGTCAAGACAATCCTGTGCTGACCCCTTACACCACAACAGCTGGCTGACAAATTTCCACTGGGGACTTGAACACGCCACAAGTGAAGGAGTTCAAGTACCTTGGGGTTTTGTTCGCGAGTGAGGGGACAATGGAGCGGGAGATTGGTCGGAGAATCGGCGCAGCGGGTGCGGTATTACATTCAATCTATCGCACCGCCAGACAAAAAGAGAGCTGAGCCAGAAGGCAAAGCTCTCGATCTACCGGTCAGTTTTCGTTCCTACCCTCACCTATGGTCATGAAGGCTGGGTCATGACCGAAAGAACGAGATCCAGGGTACAGCGGCCGAAATGGGTTTCCTCAGGAGAGTGGCTGGCGCCTCCCTTAGAGATAGGGTGAGAAGCTCAGTCATCCGTGAGGAGCTCGGAGAGAGCCGCTGCTCCTTTGCGTCGAAAGGAGCCAGTTGAGGTGGTTTGGGCATCTGGTAAGGATGCCCCCTGGGCGCCCCCCTAGGGAGGTGTTCCAGGCACGTCCAGCTGGGAGGAGGCCTCTGGGAAGACCCAGGACTAGGTGGAGGGATTATATCTCCAACCTGGCCTGGGAACGCCTCGGGATCCCCCAGTCGGAACTGGTTAATGTTGCTCGGGAAAGGGAAGTTTGGGGTCCCCTGCTGGAGCTGCTCTCCCCGCGACCCGACACCGGATAAGCGGACGAAGATGGATGGATGGACTTGAACATGCTATTAAGCATGTGTTAATCACATCCCCACATGGTATTTTAACAGTTAAATGATCCATCAGTTGTGGAAGGAATTAGTGCTCACTGTATATTTTTGGAATAATGATTTTGTGCAGTTTATTACTGTATGGACACCTAGCTCAAATGAATGCAGTCTAATGCAACAGTAGTGTAATCCATCCTACCATCATGAAGTTTATTATGTTAAGTCGTTGACTCAACTTAAAAAAACAACAAAAAAACACTATCTAGCTCCTTTGTTGCAATACCTTTGCAGTGCACCACTGTTAGCATTGATGCAACTCTCATGTGATTCCACAGACACATCCTAAAAGAATGACTGACAAGGTGAGTATAATCATTGCCAAGGTTGGGTGATTCCGCCAGGCTATATCTGATAAATTAAATGAGATGGAGAAATGATGGGGCGCCTGCCCAGCAATGCAGCAAAGATCCGCTCTCTCTATTAGCCTCTCTCTCTCTCGCTCTCTCTCTCTGCCTGTCTGTCTCTTTCTTTTTTGAGCCCAGTCTAGTCACCATCGTGACAGGTGAGCAGAAGGAAAAGCAGAAGGTAGACACGTATAGAAATTTGTGTGCTTCTTTTAGGAAACATACTCAAGAGGGAACTGGACATATATTGTTTCCTCCCACTCTTTTGTCATCGTGTTTACTTTACTTTCTCCATTTCTTCTACGCTGACTCAGACACAAGCATGTAAGGCCCCCTCACACACACTTTCCTTCATCTGTGAACACTTTTTTTGCCATTTATGATTTACTGGAAAAACCACTCACAAGTTTTTCAAACGAAACAGCTCACTGCAATTTCTGCATTTTTTGCTTTTAATTATACTCGTATGAGAGATTAAAAAAAATAGCACGACCATATGTTAATGAGTCTAGTCATTGTATATTGTATTGTCTGCACTCCAGGTGACTCAGCATTGCAGGTGCTAATTTATATACCACCAAAGTCAGGAACAACATCTTATTCCACTACTTCACAGTCAGAGCATTAGAGTGCTTCCTTGAGTACACACACACACGGATTACATGCTGATCAGTCGTCTCTCTACCCATCTAAAAAAACACCAAATTCATCAGTGACCAATTACTGGTGACCTTAAGTGACATCTGAACTTGACGTCAGATTGTATGGATGTCTCACAGTTACATTACTCAATCATCCGTCCTTGTGCAGTTTCAGTGAGTAAAATGAGTCATCACTAATAAAAAGTTGCTTAAATTGTATTCACATTCACTGAACCGACTCTGTTTAATAGCTTACAGTTATCATTATGTTGAGTCAGTGTGGAGAATGAGATGTTTGATGAATGAAGTTGTTTTTGTCTATATTTATGTCCTCTGTTTTGAACAATTTGTGATGAACTTGTTTTGCTTCTTTGAGTTAAAATGACAAAGCTGCTGAAAACGTAGTACAGAAAGCTTAAATATAATAAGAAAATAAATCCTTATTGACCTTACATGAATCAGAATCATAAAAGGATTTATTGCCAAGTAAGTAACGCTTACAAGGAATTTACCTTGGTGGATTGTGCATAAATAAACATTAAAAGGAAATAACTAATTAAGATTAGGATTAAGACATACTTTATTGATCCTGCAAGGGGAAATTAGATTTACATGAATAAATACAAAAACAAATATGTACAATATAACTGTTTAACAATAAGAAAAAGGGTTTAGTGCAGGATGTGCAAAAATGTTGAGGGATGTGCAAATGATGAAGATAGTATGTGCAATGGACAGTGGACGTCCCTCTGGGTCTTGAGGCAGTGTATAAAGTGTAGTGCATGCTTTAGGCTTGTGGAAGGCAGGGCATTGGTGACAATGCATTTTCAGTTTTAGTTTCATTTTGTATTGCATATCAGAAGGAGAAATGGTGAATGTCTTAATTTAATTAAATATTAAAACGTACCCTCTAACAACCAGCAAATATCTTCAGGCTGTCACAAGATGAGCTCTGACTGTACTGGTTTTGTGCACCTGAACAGCAGCACACACTGAGACCAGCAGTGCTGTTTGAGCATTCAGTGCCTGTTTTTTTGTTATGCTGTTCATGAGACAATACTGAGCTCGGTCAGCACAGTACATCTAAGTGTGGATGGAGGGGAGAAAAAGACTACACAACTCAAGGGTAAACAGCTGCTCAATACAGGAACACACAATTAAAATTCAGTGCCAGTCGAAGTCATCTTTAATGTTTTTACAGACAACGTAATTGATTTAGCTGTAAACCACTATAATACATGACTCCAGGATAAATTGTAGGCTAGAAGGGAGTTACTATTGTCCTCTTCATTTCAAGTACATGGACTTATTGTTGAATAAAATGGGGTGAAACCAAATGTGATCCGCTATCATTATCTTTAATGGTGTTAAGCACCACTGCCATACATCGGAAGGTTTGAATTCACTACTACTCGAGTTATGCCAGTAGTATTAAACAACTCTGTCGCAGCACAGCATATTTGAGTATGTTTAGGATGTCACTGAGGGAAAACATATACAGTATCAAGATGTGTTTCAGTATAAATCAGGCTTATCACACACCACAGCATCATTGTCTGCCCCCTCTCAGTTTGCTCAACTGGAAAACCTACCATTATTATGAGAAGAAGCACTGTGAATGTCCAGACCAACCTGAAGGTTTTAGGCACAAGATTAAAAATGATTGGATATAAACTTTAAGATGATCTCAACCTGATCATCTTAAAGTTTATATCCAATCATTTTTAATCTTGTATAATTAGGATAGGATAATATTTTTTTGTTATGGTTAAAGGTGGTTTGGGTTTGGTGTAGTTATGGTTCTGAAATGAATTTTAGAGGGACGTCCATAAGAAAGCAGAAAATATCATATCATAACTAGAATTTAAGAAGAGGCTAGAACAAGTTCAAGCGGATGAGATAAATCAAGATAAAGCAGGTACCCAAAAACATCACCAGTATTTTCTGTATAAAAGATCCCAGATTGATTCTGTCATTATTAACTGTTTGTCCTCCGAGGGTGGGCTTTCTGTCAAACTGATTATGATGGCCAGTGCTGTGAGGATGCTTCATAGCTAAGTCCACAACTTTGATAAATTTATGTCTTTAGGGATTATAAACATTACTTTCTTTTGCAGTAGAGGGGTTAAGCCTCTTACAGATTTTAAGCAAATGTCCTACTTTCCTTAAGAACTGAGATAAATCTCTGATTCATTTGGCCCAGTCATTCCATTGTTTTTACACTATTTCAATTCAAAGCCTGACATCTTAGCATGTAATAGATCCAATCTTTGCCAATATAGAAAAATGTTAGCCAGCAGTTGAGAAAAGCACTGAGGTACCAGTGTCTTTAAAAGGAGCAATCACTGCCTTACGTAACACTGGCAAGTCCGCTGTATTGCCTCCAAGGGAGTTCACAGTTCTTCTCTCTTTATTTCGAACAAGTCTCATGTGTGTGAGCAACAACAAACACACGCATAGCTATTCTATGCAGATAAAAATTATTTATATGGAAACATTCAGGTCTCCTTTCTGTCATTCGATACATTTATGTGATCTGTGAAGGTTTTACAGCAAGCAGATGATGTGCCTACATGTACATAATGCTTCTGACCTCACATCAGTAATGTGTTCACTTCATGAAAATTCAAGTAGGCCACTTACCACCAGAAAGTGTGACCTTGAGGCCACTTGCCTGAAAGGCCCCGAGATGTTGCTACACTTTATTTGCATTTTCTTTCCTCTGGAGATAAATGCAACCCACAAAATGCTGAAGGAAATCTTGACCACTGATTAAAGTTGTGATGCAAGTGTCTCAATCAGAAACTTGTAGGAAACAGTTACAACTAAAAGAATTCCGGCGCAAAACGAACCCAGGGGTTATTAACAGATGTGTACCCACTCGATTGCTGACTGAGACATGTTTTCATGCTAATCGAATGTGTTTGTAGCTTGAAAGAAGCTAGATGCGGACCGCTGATTAGCTTACAACGCTAGTATTCAGGGCACAGGGAAAGTAAAACCAGATCGCTATTTTGTACCACTAAAAAGGCTCAAAATATCACAAAACTTCAACGGTAGCATATTGAGGGTCGCTACATGTTAACCGAAGCATTGAGAACTTTGTAAGTGTACAGACAGTTTATTGAAAAGATATAAAGACTAACGCGTTCATGTTTACATGCAGCCGCCGTCTTGAAAACCAGTCATGACTTACAGCTGGTGATGCAAACTAAAATCATAAGCAATTTGCTCAATTTATCTGAAATAATTGCACCGATGTAAAACATAACTTGTCTATTGTAGCTACTTACTCAGTGGATAACTGTCCATCTGGTCCCTGCGGTCTGGGTCGCTGTCTCCAATTTATTTTCGGGACATGGAAAAAAGTTTCAAGTACAGCCCTGTTTATCAGAGAGGGGAAATCTTCAGACTGTACAAAACACAGCGTATCTTGGGTGTCGCGACGCAACAGGTCCCACTCCATGCAACGCAGACACTCCTGTTTGGTGGCCATAGCTTCACAATGTCTGCAGGTACACCACCAGTTTCCTGAAGTACGAGGCTGTGTTGTGGCATTGACTACCGGTAGCTCTCTCTCTCTCGTAGCCCTTTCACGGAGCTCCCGCAGCTCTTTGTTCAATAAACTGTCTGTACGCTTACACTGTTGTCAATGCTTCGGTTAACATTTAGGGACCCTCATTATGTTACCGTTGAAGTTTGGTGATATTTTGAGCCTTTTTAGTGGTATAAATAGCGATTTGTTTTTACTTTCCCTGTGCCCCGAATACTAGTGTTGTAAGCTAATCAGCGGTCCGTGCTAGCTTCTTTCAAGCTACAAACACATTCGATTAGCATGAAAACATGTCTCAGTAAGCAATCGAGTGGGTACACATCTGTTAATAACCCCTAGGTTCGTTTTGCGCCGGAATTGTCCCGTCTTCCCTTTTTTTTCACTTTTTTTCACTTTTTTTCACTTTTTGCTTTTTCCAACGTTTGAAATTGTAAAATGTTTCTTCTACACATTTTCAGTGCTTATTTCTATGTCCCATATTTTCTGATATAAAACAAAAATTGAAAACGGTTCAATTTGACCCAAAGTCAACACAAGGGTTAAGCCTAACATGGGCGTGGACCACACTGATTGAGCTTCAGGTTGATGGAAGAGTTCAAACTGAATTCAAATACAATCAGGCTGTCACTCTGTGCAACTCCTCAGTCGGTGCTCTGACAGCAGCCTGTATTTTTTTTACGAATCATCTCGGTAATTAGTCGCACTGTGGGATTGTTAAAGGTCCCATGGCATGAAAATTTCACTTTTATGAGGTTTTTTAACATTAATATGAGTTCCCCCAGCATCCTCTGGTCCCCCAGTGACTAGAAATGGCAAGTGTAAACCGAGCTCAAAGGCAGAGCAGGATACCCATCCTGCTCTGCCTTTGAGAAAATGAAAGCTTAGATAGGCCGATCTGGAATCTCCTCCTTATGAGGTCATAAGGAGCCAGATTACCTCCCCTTTCTCTGCTTTGCCTGCCCAGAGAATTTGGCCTGCCCATGAGAAAGAGAGAGACATTGTCAAGCAAAGTGGCAGTTGGTCAAGGCCACACCCCCACCCTCTCTCCTCCTCAATAGCATTTGAAGCTACAGACACAGAAATGGCACATACTAAGGAAAGCTCATTGTGGGACTGGCTCTAGTGGCTGTAATTTTGCACCAAGGCTGAATTTCGGGAAAGAGACTTCAGATACAGTATTAGGGGACCACTAAGGCCTTCATAAAAGCATCCAAAAAGCAGCATGTCATAGGACCTTGAAGACACAAATCTAAAAGAAATGTGAAGGAAATGAAGAGTTCGATTTCTCTTCTAGAGGGTGATTAGCTGGCAACATAAAAACAGCCTTGTAAATTGTAGGAGCCCAATTGAGCTTTTGGTTTATTTATGATTCTTTCTTCTGAAAAGTTGTGAGTATGTGTGTGTTTGTGGATAAGTGAGTATGTGTGGCCATAGGTCAGTCTACACCCACCTAGAGGACGGTTGGGAGGCTGAAGGTGGAGCCCAAGTGGAAAGGCTTAAAAGACAGGAAGCCACAGGAGTGGGCGTGGCCTGAGAGGGGAAACAGTCTTTTGACCGTGTGGTGGTGTTCCGTGTGGTGCCATGACGTGACAAACCGTTTGCTACCATACAACAGACTGCTTTAATTTAATTGTTACCTCAAGTCTTTTGTTTTATGTAATATTTCATCTACATCAAGAATAATAAATGATCATTGAACCGGGTACATCAAGTTCTACTCCTCATCTTTACAACTGCACGCGTCAAGATATATCCAGCTCAGCCACAAGTAGCAGCAAACCAGGGAGCAAAGGGCCAACAGGAAAAAGCTTTTACATAAATGATTCTTTTTATGAAAATAAAAGAAACAATAATTCAGGTCCATCTTATGAGTTACTGTACGTACACACCGCCGCCGACTTGATCTTTTAAAGTACCGGAAGTAATTCATTTTCAATGGAAGCTAGCTTCTTTCAGCTGCAAGGAGCAGCAAATCTGTCAGCGTCACTTTTTGGGCGTTTTGAGCGACCAGAGCATTGAGAAAGTTGAAAGTAGGTCAACCTTATGGTAACGAGCTATGACGCGGTTCAGCGGCAAGCAACGGCAAACACCAGCAACCAAACGGAATATAGATGTCTTTGGCACTGGCTGATTCCGGAGAAACATACAATGTAAACTTTCGTTCTTACCAAAACATTAGTTCCGAGAAAATGGAGGAAAAGCTCATAGTCGCCGTTGCTGGGTTCCCTATCATTTATGTTATGACGCTGTTTGCGTATAGGGACCAGTTAACGTTACTCACGGTGAAGTCCTGCACGGATCAACAGCTAGCAACTGCTCGCTCTGCCTGCATTCTGCTGCTGTTCTGCGGCTAACAAGCGAGTTAACTGCTAACAGACACCGCTGCGGCCAACAAACAATACAAATTCTGTCATTATATATGTAATTTATAAAAGATTTCTAGTGTCAATGTATTGGCCATGCAGTGGCTGCTTGTGCTTTTTCTTCAATCGTGTGTTGAACATGATCGAACATTGAATGCTTCCACGTCAGAGCGGCCAAAGCGTCCCCGTACTTTTTGACAAGCGTCCTTGACAGGGCGGCCAGAGCTTCTTTGCAGCTCAAGTCAGCGGCGGTGTGTACGTACAGTTAGTGTGTAGGTTCTTCACTTTTAGTTTAATAGTGTGGAAAGCACAACTTAGATAAAAACACTGCCACACAGCGTCTCGTTTACTGCTGGTATATTGATTAATTTATGCATCTGGAATGTTACCTGCTGTAGGTCCAACAGACAGAAGCGCTAAATGATATACCAGCAGCGAGCGAGAAAGTCTGCAGGAGTTTTCTTTATTTTCTTTTGAAATTAAAAAAGTTATCATGGAATTTCACTGGCCACAAATGTTGCCCTTGTCTTCATGACATGCATGTAGAGTATTGTTTGGTGCATCAGTGACCATAGTGAGAGGAGGGACAGGTTGAGGTAGATTTGAATGGAACAAGACAGCTTTGAAATATGTAACTAAGATGTACTGTATTAGTCGTACAACTACATCAACAACTAACAAAAACTGCTCTGTCAACACGAGATGCAGCACAAGGGAGAACAGAGCACTGACTTGTAAATTTAAATGAATCTAATGGATCACTGCATGATTTATGCACTCTGCTTAAGTCATTACCACATTTTGAGTTTTAGTAGGACAAGAGTGGACACACACTTGTATCTAATTCTGCACATTCTATACACAGTACATTATAGTTTTGAAAAAATTATTTGAATGTGTATATTTACATGCAGGTTTGATTTTGTGCACATTCAAATGTTACAGTTTACTTCTCCACTTTTGGTAAAGGAATTGTTGGGCATTGTATAAACACTCACAAACATTTTCTTTATTCTTATCTAAATCTCTCAGCACTTTTGTTTTATTTAAATGCATCTTTTTGCTTTGTTCCCGGGCCTCGCTGTGGTGAATGATTTGCATAAATCTGCAAGCTGCATTTGCATGATTCTTTTTTATTTTGAATTGCAAACATTTGTTGAAACTATGTATTGTTCAAAGTACCTTGTCATGAAAAATAAAAGTCTTGTTTTTTGATTGAAGAGGTAGAGGAGTACGACCCCAGTCTGATAAACAAACATCAAATGAAATGTGGCAGGTTCAGATGGGCTGAGATGTGAGATTGTTATGTGATGTTTGAGAGCTCTGAGAAAACTAGAAGACTATTCCCCTCTAACCTGCCGGTCACAGTGGTTGACTGCCGAGTCATGCTCCCTCTCCACACAAACAACAGCAAACATCCATCCATCTATTTTCTATACCTGCTTATCCTGTGCAGGGTCACAGAGGGCTGGAGCATATCCCAGCATACACTGGGCAAGAGGCGAGTTTCAACCTTGGCAGGTTGACAGTCTATCACAAGACTAACATCCATTCACACCCATTGTTGGGGTCACTTATTATTATGAATCATATTCTTTATTCTAAAACAGTTTATTAATGCTAATAAATGTATGTTTCATAATGACATTGAAAATTCGCCACCTTTAATGTGGATGTCCAATCAGCGCTGATGCTATCTGTAGTATATTGAAGAAATACATTTCCCAGTTTGTGCTATATTGACTAGCGAGTTCTCCCGCTCCGGTCGTGTCTCCCTCGCTCTCAACCTCTTTTCTCTGCACGCTCAACTCTAGACACGCTCGCTCAGATTTTCACAGCGTTACAAGTGTGCCACAAAACCAACCAATCGCAGAATCAAAAGTCAATTCTAATATATCAGCTAAAACAGCTCAACACATATGTTTAAACATATAGCAAAGTAATCAATGGTAGAAATAGCTAAAAGTGGCCAACTGACTTAGCTAACAGTTGAAATGATTAGCTAAAAGTAATGGATGACTTTTGAAACATTAACCACACTTCAAGTAAAAGGCCTAGCTAGTAGAATTTCTGACCAAACCAACTTAAATGTTTACAGTTCAATTGCATGAAAATGTAAGAATATTAACTTTAATATGATAAATAGTGTGAACACATTGGCAATTGATAGGACGGGGTATGTGAGTTTATATGACAGGGCTGTGGGGGAACCTCAGACCAGAAAGGTTGGAAAGCACTGATCTACAGTATTTTATATTATTAACCAACCAACCAGCAGCCACTACCAGCAGTCTGAGCGAGCGTGTCTAGAGTTGAGCGCGCAGAGAGAAGAGGTTGAGAGCGAGGGAGACATGACTGGAGCTCAGCAGCATCTACCTGCGAGCAAAGAAAGACATGCAAATACATTTATTGTGCACGAAATAGATTTTTGTTTACTCAGACTAAATTATTTAAATTTAGTGTAAATTTCTGTTCAAAATGCAATGTAATGTGCTTGCAAAATATAGTTCTCTGTGCTCAAAACATACAATTACTCGCTCAGGAATGTGACACATATATATATATAGGACTGGGCATCGTTCAAAATCTTTCGATCCGGTGCCAATTTCGATACCTCAGTTTCGATGCCGGTTCCTAACGATACTTTTTTCGATACCATATGTTTTAAAATCCATTTAAACATCAACAAAAATACATTAAACACAACACTTTTATTTTCCACCTTAATTGTGAATCAAAACAGTTATCAAAATGAAAAAAATCTGGTAAAACTGCTCACTCAGAGTAACATTAAAAGTGCCTTGCCTTGCAAGGTCAGCCTGTCAGTCAGTCATCAGGCCAGAGAAACCACTGTTGTGCCTGCTTGTCTAAGAGGAAGTGTAACGTCAACAGCACAGCGACCGCTTTTGACTTGCCATTAATATCATATCACAGCAAACGCTGTCTGCGTGAAGTTTTGAAAAACTGAAACCACACTTGAAACTACTTTTATCGGCATCGCCGTGACTTCAACAAAACCGCAGACAGTTTACTCCGTCCGCACCTCTCCGTGTGTGTGTGTTTTTTTCGGTGCCATAAAAGTATCAACGTTTGGTACCCAGCCCTACATATATAACGCCATATGCCTGCATGTACCAGGATGCATTGCGCGCAAGCGGCGACTTTGCTTAGCTTTTTTAGTTAATAAAATAAACTCAATGTCAAGAAAAGAAATGTCTCAAAGACACATCTTGTCTTATCATGATGCAATAGTTAACTAAATTTGGTTTATATTGTATACCTGTATGTTCACAACGGACTTGATAGACAACGCATGTATTTCAAAACACAAATAGATAAAACATGTTGAAATAAGTTAAATAAAGTAGATATTATGTTAAAGAGACATTACAAATGTACCTAGACTACAGGCTGTCCTGTATCTACTAACACCATATCTTGTTTAGTTAATTGTTATCTTTGTGTCTAAAGGTGCTTTCAGGCAGAACGTAGCTGCTGCCGCTGCCTCCATTCTAATGTAAACAGCAGCCACGCCTTGAGGTCAACAGCATCAACAAGGAGAGAGAGAGAGAGAGAGAGAGAGAGAGAGAGAGAGAGAGAGAAGCTTCCGTTCTTAGTGAACTCATACAGCTACTTGCCACTGCTGTCTGAATCAGTGATGGTTGAACTTTTTTTCTGTGTCTGAAAAGACCATTTTGACAGATCCCTGACTGATGGAACCATCAAACTTTGACATTTTAAGTCCTTTGATCCAGCACAGCTGCATCTGTCTCACAAGTAATTACAAGTACTGTGACGTTTCCTCTCACTTTATAGAATAGTTAGGACAGAGTATTTTGGGGTTAGAGAAGAAGGCTTGTGGCAAGAAGTTTAAACTGTCTCTTGGTTGTTGGTTGTAAACCATCACCTCCCTGACAATCAGAAAAGAGCTTTTTCCTATTTTTTTATTTATTTGTATCAATGAGTACAGTATGAAAGTATAGAGTCCTTAACAGTAGAAACATAAAACAAGAAATAACTATGTGCATCTGAAAAGAGGCATTCACTTTGAGGATTATGTCCTCCTATAAAGCAAGTAATCCAGACAGTCATTTCCATGGCTTCTTCATCATTGTTACTTATCTGTAAATGTGTATTGTTTCCTTGCGCTCTTCTCTACCTTGGAGGACCTAATCTCCATTTATATTGCTACTTAATGTTCTGGGTGCTCCCTAAACAGCAGACAGGCCTCACGCTAGGCCAATACTGCCGATATGTAGAATATTCCTCGTGGGTCTACTGAATGTCAGTTAGAAGAGTCGAGTAGAGAGTAAGTGTGTGCGTGTGTGTGTGTGTGTGTGTGTGTGTGTGTGTGTGTGTGTCTTCAAAGATGGTAGAAGAGAGAGAATGGATGTGATAGTTATGTATTTAATGTGTGCATGTTTAGTTTGTATACAGAAAGTGATTGGTTGACAACTCTTGAATCAAAAGACTGAAAAGCAGTGATATGGGAGTAAAACAACTGCCTGATTATTGAGTTAATAAAAACAACTGGAGTATATGCAGTTAATATTTAGATCTGAAACTAATTGATCTAATTGATACAAACTGATACAAATTGAGCCGTAAGCTTGACTTTTTTAAGTTTGTTTTATAGGTTTTTAAGTTCAGGATAACAGATTATCAGAGCTTTTGTGTCAAAGGACATTATGTCAGCGTTGACACTTATTATCAGACTTCTTCACAGTTTCCTGAGGAGCTGACATTTGGCACCAGAATAAAGTATGAATTAGTAATGAATTAATCATTATTTGAACAAATGTAAAAAAAAAACTAGAGTAAACGTATCATCCAAATTAATGTTTTGACATAACATTGGCAATAGATATACATTTAGTAAATGCTCAATGTGAGCATCATATCTAACAAAACACACAACAGTAGTCAGCTTCAAAAGGTTTCATAAAACACCATCATTCATTCAACTCTACAAAAATAAAAACGCACTGAAGAAAAAAAATGTCAAGAGTACAAGAAAAGTTCACAAATTCCTTACCATTATCTCTTTGCATGTTTAACAGAATAATGTGTGCAGAGACAAATCATGTGAATGCCGTTTTTGTCCAAAGTGTAAATCTGTCTGATGACGGCTGCCCGCTTGGCTCCAAATCACCTGCTGTTCCTTCTCACCCTGCAGGATCACTTCACAATGACGGAGAGGCACTGTGAACTACACACAACAAACTGGATTCCTTCACCATTACAAGTGCTGTTGTGTTGCCAAGAGAGATGCAATACTTACTCCTTTGTATGAGATTCTATACCTTTTATATTCATTTATATTCTGTGAAGCATCACTAATAGAGACTTCCAGATACAGCAGGAACCATCCTCAGGGCTGCTCGGGCAGCGTGGGACTGCAGGGTGGAGGAACAACCAGCTCCTGGGAGACTAGAGTGGAGGGAGATTACAATTGATTTCTGGCTGAGTTGACACTTCGCCACATCCACACAGATGCATTCACAGTGAGGATGTTGTGATCCAGCCTGCTGCATCATCAGGCCCTAAGTATAACTTTAAAGGTACCTTCTCTCAATGGCTGATGACTGATGCCATTGTTTATCTAAGATAAATGCTCCTGCTAACTTATAGGTGCCTAAAAGTGAATACATTTAATAACAAAACAATAGATAAAATACAGTTAGCATTTTCAGGTGGCATAGCTGGCTTCACAATTAATCAGCAGCTACTTTGATAATCAAATAATTGTTTCAGTTATTTTAAAGCAAACTGAATACACTGTTGGTCAGACAAAACAAGTAATCTGATTACATCAACTTAAAAGTTGGGTTATATTGGCAATTTTTACTCTCTTCTGACATGTTATAGATCAAATGATTAATCGATTGATTGAGAAAATAATCATAAGATTAATTAATAATGAAAATGTCCCAGCCTTTCCTGAGACCCTGATCTGAATAACGGTCAAAGTCCAAGTTTTAGCAGTCACATACTTGTTCCTTTTGTCCTATCTTTGCTGTTACATTTGTTGAATTTTGGAAACGAGTAAAAGGCTGTGTGCAAATTTTCAGCAAAAAGACAGTCAGCGCTTCTTCCTGTTTGAGTTTGGACTCTTCATAGCCTCATAGGCTTTGAGGAAAGTAAGAATAAAAATTCTCCCACAATTATACGTGTGTGTGTGTGTGTGTGTGTGTGTGTGTGTGTGTGTGTGTGTGTGTGTGAGAGAGCGATTTGGGCAGTGTGATATGATCAGCTGCACTGGCTGTCCTATCCAAGGCAGTTCAGCTGATGAGACTTTGTTGTTGGATTGTTTGAAAGATTTCATTGGCTGTCTCATAACATATGAGTCTAATTTGACAGAATGGTGATACTCTTATCTAAAAATATCCAACTTTCCGTTTGAAGACAAGACTAAACCAGACTAAAACAGTGTGTGTGTGTGTGTGTGTGTGTGTGTGCATGCGTGCGTGCGTGCGTGCGTGCGGTGTGATTCTGGTGGCCGTCTCTCAAATTGTCTGCCTCATCAGTGTGAAAAATGGGTTTACCTTCAGTGTGTTTGTTGGGGTGATACATAGGGAGCGTCAGAAAATTGTACGATCCCTCAACAGCATTGCTTTTCTGACAACATTTAAAATGTGTGCAATGTTGGTTCCTTTTTTAACACAGACATTGTGCTTTAAGGCCTTTTGCATCGCAAAAGAGTTTGATTGTCAGAAATGCACGGACAACTTAGTTTCATTAAAGTGCTAGTTTGCTTTCTTATGTAGATGCCACATACAGTACTTTTAATAACATAGTGATATATAGTAATACTATTTTGGCCACCAGGGGGCAGAAAATATCAAAATACACAGCCACCACCACATCTCCAGCTTATACAGTTGTCAGGGCTAAAGTGTTAACAGTTTCAATTCCAGCGGACATTAGCATTGATTTGGAGATGTGTTTCAGTCCACCTGAATATTCACTCTCCTTTTTAGTCCTGGTTTGCTCTCCACAAAATATTTGGCTTTTTCATTTCAAGCTAGATGCGTCATTGCTAAGGAGGTACAGTAGCATACAGTGATTCAACCAAATAGCAAATATTTGGGCTGTAAAAACCAAAACAAATGAGCTAAAAGAGGCTTAATATCACTGTAGAGCTGTGAAGTGGTAATTCTTTCACATTACAGTCCTTCATTTTTATCTTTGCCGACAGGGGAAGATTAAAGTCCTTGTGTCCCACCCACAAACATAGTGTGAAGAATCCACCTACCAAAACACACAAGTAATAAAAACATATAAAACTGCAAAACAATTTTCATTACAGAACCTATTTGTATACCAGCAGCCCCTCTTCTCAGCTGTTGCATTGCTTATTTTATAAAAGTGAGTGACTTTGAGTATGAGTGCAGCACAGTATAGAAAGATACTGGCAGTCATACTTTGAAATAGAATTATCTATAGGTCATGTTAAAAACGGAAATACAGTTAATTTCCTTCTAATTAAACCCCAAACTTTTACTTTTTGACCCACAGAGCAGTCCTGTGGGGGTAGGAGAACTAAAGAGACAGAATCGCTCTAATTGCAAATGGCCAATTAAGAGCCAAATGCTTTGCCCATGAATCTGGAAGTTAAATGGCAAAGTGTTCTCTGGTGTCCTGTATGCTGGGCTAACACTATCTACTTGTTGTAAAGCGAAGGTGAAACAGCTCATTACGTCAATGACACCATCTTCACTGGTGTGTTTTAAAATGACATCATAGATCCCAAAACATCTCAAACTTCTCTCTAATAGTGACTCAAACTGACCTCTAAATGAACAAAATGTTGGGGGCTTCCGGTGAGGCACGAGGCAAGATGGCAGCACTGCACTGAGCTCCGGCTTGACCCCCCCCTAACTTCTCCGTGCAGTTGAGCCCGCAGACACTTTTGGTGAACGTTACAGATAAAGAAAGGTTGGATTTGCAACAATGGCTTCCAAAAAAGATTCTACCTCGATTAAGAAAGACCCTGCCAGCAGAAGATACACAGACTGGCAGGCCATCCTGGAGGGTGCAAGGAGAGCAAAACCTCTCTGTGACAGCACCCAGCTACGGTTCTTCCCCGACTACAGTCGCGGGACAACGGAGGAGCGGCAGAAATATAAAGGGATCCGCGCTGCGCTTCGACACAAGGGGATTGACTCCTTTGTAGTATACCCAGCGATACTAAAGTGAGCTACAAGGGCACGAAGATGATCGTTTAACTCAGCAGAAGAGGCAAACGAAGCTCTGAAATCTTCACTACTGGGACATGGGGAAGAAGATCCTAGGCTTCAAGATTCACAGATTCTGCAGGAGTTGGAGGCGCAGTGAGAACTTTGGCTGACCGGTCTGGGTAGGTTAACCTAGAAATATGCTATGGCATTAAGGACTAGCTCAAATGCTTTTTGCAAATAAGGTGGGCTTGTAATCTTTGGGTTTGTACCTAGTATAACATACCATAAAGCAATGGTTTAGTTAGTTTGTTCCTTTTCATATCATTTAGCATGGTACGGAGGTTAGTTTCCCATATGCTCCAGCAGCTTGACATTGCTAAGTGACGCTCACAGATGTTAAAAACTAAAGGGGGAGGGGGGGAGGGGAGGGAAGAAGATCAGGCAGGGCTCCACCACTAACGCAAAGGCGCAAATCCAGGGGAAGGTTAACAACACAGACAAATTAGAACACTTTTCTGTTATGTCATTTAATGTTAGGGGGCTAAACTCTCCTTACAAACGCTCAAAAGTCTTGGACTTCTTGCGTAGAAAGAAAGTAGATATCGCACTGCTTCAAGAAACCCATCTCTAACTTAATGATGTAGCTAGAGTTCAGAATCACTTTTACAAACCAGTTGTGGCAGCGGCTGACGGCACTCGTACCAAAGGTGCTCTGATATTAATGAGACGGGGTATTAATCTTTAAATTGAAAGAACTGGCTCTGACAATGACGGACGTCTAGCTTTTTGCTGTACGTCCATTCAAGGCAAAAAAGTTGCTTTCATTAGCCTATACGCTCCAACCGCATTTGAAGCAAATTTTCTTCCCTTAGTGACCTCGCACTTATTAAAGCTGGATGATTATCAACTTTATGTGGGGGCAGATATAAATGCGGTTATAAATAACAAGCTTGACAAGTCCCTTACAGTGGTATCAAACACCCAGGGGTCTGCCTCCAAGGCACTCAACCTATTTATAGAGGACTTGAATTTAATTGATGTGTGGAAGGTGCATAATACGTCGGCTAAAGACTATACTTTTTTCTCCTCGAGGCATAAAACCTTTTCCCGAATAGATTACATCCCAATATCATCGGGTCTGTTATCCTTAGTACAGTCAGTAGAATTTATGCCCCGACATTTATCCGATCATAATCCACTTCTGTCTACTTAAGAATAAGTTTTCTAGATGGAGATTTAACACTTCCCTTTTAAAAAATGAAGATTTCCTGACACAGCTTAGACCAAAGTTAGAGGAATTTATAAATTTCAATAGGGACAGTGTCTCAGATGGGACTGTGATTTGGGCCTCTATCAAGGGTTTCATACGGAATAATGCTATATGGTTTGGCTCTCACCTGCATAAAAGTAGATTGCAAAATATTTCCAAGTTAGAAGAGAGCATTAAGATCTTGGAAGGTGATCTGAAAAGAAAATACACCTCAACAAAAGAGAACCAGCTTAAAACAAGACAGGCAGAATTGGATGACTTATTGAGACGTAGGGCGGAATATATGATCCATATAACCAAACACAAATATTATGCGGAGGGCAGCAGGCCAAGTCATTTGTTAGCGCTAACCCTAAAGCAGCAGGAGGCAAGAAGAACTATACCAGCGATTAGATGTTCTAGACGGGGTGTTGTGTCCTCAACGGAAGAAATCAATGAGACTTTTCAAGATTTCTTTGAACACCTGTATACAGGTGGCCCAACCCCTTCCGAAACAGAGTTCTCTAACTTTTTTAATGGATTGGACCTCCCTACATTGTCAGCAGAAGACACAGATGCTTTAGACTCCGCAATTACATTGGAGGAGTTACTTAAAGCAGTTAAAGCCACAAATAAAGGCAAAACGCCAGGTGTTGACGGCATACCAGTTGAGGTTTACTTTGCATTCTGGGATATTCTTGGACCAATATGGCTGGATACGCTGAATTACGCAGTTGAACAGGGGTTTTCATAGGGATTTAAATACGGCCTTGATTACAATTATTCCTAAACCTGGTAAGGACCCTTTAGAATGTGCCAGTCACCGCCCAATATCTTTGATAAATGCTGATCTCAAGATATTCTCCAAAGTTCTGACCAGTAGACTTGAAAAAGTTATAGGGAAAATAATTAGCCCAGACCAGACAGGTTTTATGAAGGGACGTTTGGCCTCCGATAATCTTCGCCGGCAATTACATGTATTGAGTGCATCACATAAAATCCCACCTGACTGCGGCCTATTATTCTTAGATGCCGAAAAGGCGTTTGACCGGTTAGAATGGCCATATCTTTGGAGGGTCATGAAAGAATTTAAGTTTGGCAGTAAATTTATTAACATGATTCAAACGCTGTATACTAACCCTTCAGCCCGCGTTTGTGTGGGGGGTGGCATGTCAGAGCTGTTTGGAATTGGGCGGGGCACACGACAGGGGGATCCTCTGTCTCCTTTACTTTTCACGCTATCAATAGAACCGATGGCACATCTGATTAGAAATTCTCCTACAATCTCTCCAATCACAGTAGGCACAACGTCCCATTCAATATTGCTCTCTGCGGATGATACATTAATTTATACGGCAAATGTCGAGCACACTCTCCCATGTGTCCTAAATGCACTAGAGTCTTTCGGATATCTCTCAGGATACAAAGTTAATCTGTCAAAATCGGCGCTTATGCTTATCAATACGGATCAAAGTAGGCTAACTCTCCTGGCTCAGATTAATGTTGTAAGTGAGGTTTTATACCTGGGTATTAGGGTTAATACCTCCCCATTGTCTGTGGCTAAAATAAATTACTCCTCAATTCTTAAAAGAACTGAGGACGACATTAATAGATGGAAATGTTTACCGAGCTCAGTGCCAGCCCGTATAGCAGCCCTCAAAAGAAACTGGACGGAGGAGGATAACATTTCTTCTTGGAAAAGTATAGAACAAGACTTAATAGCACCAATACGGCTAAAAGATTTTGCTCTGGTAGGTATATCTACCAAGAAATGTGCGTTACGTTATGGTCCGATCATGGCGTATATGATACAAATATTTAGAGCAGCAGAAAAGTTTTGAGCTGGATACACAACTCTCCCAAGCAGAGGGTGTCATATCTATATAACAAATTAAATTCCCAGAAATATATGCCCACACCAGGAATGAAAGCCTGGGATAGAGATATATCAGTAGTGGGACAGGACTTAGACTGGGAGGTTATTTGGGGTAATGTAGCTGGTGCCTCAAAAAACCCAAACCATAGTTATATACATTTGAAATTCTGCCATAGGGCCTATTTAACACCGAGAATAAGACACCAAATGGGTCTGGTCTCTGATCCATATTGTTCATTCTGCCCCCACGGAACCACTGGCTCCTTTATGCATGTTATGTGGGAATGCTCAGGGGTATCTGGTCTGTGGAGGGAGGTGATTGGTGTTATTGCCGATTTAACAGGTGTCCAGTTCCCAATGGATCCTGCGGTGCATCTCTTAAATGATGATTCCCGTCTTGGTCTTCCAGAGAAAACTCGTAAAGTTTGGCTAGCAGGTTTAACTGCAGCCAAGAAGATAGTAGTTCAGCGTTGGAAATCTCATGATATCTCTAGGGTTCACTGGCTCCGGTCGTTTTTGGATATCTCTTACCCAGAATTGTTGTCAGCAAGAATAAATGATGCTCAGCCGCATACAATTTTGATATGGGAGAAGTTGATATCTGATTTGAAAGGTCTTTTGTTGAGATAAGAATGCTCTGTCTGTGTTTGTATTAACAATCTGCTGGAGGGTGGAGGGGAGGGGGTTTGACTTTAAAATGTGTTAGAAATTTGAGGTGTGTGTATGTACTTTCTTATATGTTAATAAAAAAATTAATAACAAAAATAAATGAACAAAATGTTGTGACTTTGAGAACTCAGCATTTTTGTGTATGTGAATCCAGGTTTTTTTTTTTTTATTTGGAAGGCAGAGTTTTTCTTCCAAATTTCCTATTTAACCCCCTTATGCAGATGGATGAGACCTCTGCCTGGGCAGCCAGCAAGAGTAATTCTTAACTAAAATTAGACAAAGGGGAAGAGGACAGGGTAAAAATAGGCACATCTTTTTTTTTCAAGCAGAGCTATTTCTGTCTCATTTCCTCATATAAATCCTGACAAGTCATTATTTGAAGCCATTATTTCTTCTTGTTTTGGCAGCTGGGTCGTTGGCATCGTTATTCAAAGTGTCATCCAGGATTCATCTTCCCATCAGCTCAGGCACTTCAACATTTTTCACTTCCTTTTATCTAAGTTTTCTCCAGGGACTGTTAAAATATACTGTAGTTACTAATGCTGAGATCACTGTAGGTTAAAACAATGAATTAGATTTGATCACTTTTCAATAATTTTTAAAGTGTGACAATACATGGCACATTAGTTGTTTTTGAGTTCATATCTTTAACATTTTCCCAAGGCACAGTTTAAATGTTTTTGCCATATTTTGCTGTGTTGATAATTTTGTGTTCTTATGTTAAACATTTTCTCAACAGCTCCCTCAGCCCACTTTCCTATCTCAAATCTTGGAACATATTAATAACCCTTTAATTACTGAATCCCTGACACGTGTGTCCTGCTTGACAGTCCACTAATTACATATCTGCATATAAGACAGTAAAATCTGGAGAGTCGATTGTACTGTAGCAGTACTTAACACATGCAAAAATAATGAATACTCTCTCTGTAGCCCTAAAAAGTGTCATTTTATTTCACATTTTATTTAAACTACAGAGTTTGAAGTTTCAAAGTTTCAAATATATATTGTTTAGATTATTATTTTGGGATTTATGGTGATATTCTGGTATATGTGAAAAGCAGTCTGTTGGCGCTTTTAACAATAATCATTAATACATTCATATGTTGATATTGCTAAAGATTGTTTCTATTATTGATATTTTCTCAATGCACAACTAAACCATGGACAAAAGTGTGATGGTTTTCATAAGATTTCATGCATTTGATACAGTTTCTACAGGTGGCACTGTTAGACTTTTTTAGTTTAGCCATGGTTGCAAACACAGTGATCATCCCTAACTAACATATCATTAACAAGCATGCCCATTTATTTTTTCTGAACAAACTGCTGCATAAAAATGCAGAAGTATTCCATGCATTGTATAAATGTTTCCTGGAAAAGACATGCATTCGCATCTCTGGAGACAGATTGATATTCTATTCATTCACTGAGGGACTTGAGGGATTTGTATACAGAACTTGTATACATAGTACATAGAACATAGTATTTCATGGAAAGAAATGGTATTAAAAATATGTGTCCACTGGACTAACATGACAAGTTTCAGTACCTGACAGATTCCATTTTTAGCAGCGAGCGAGGAGGTGTCGTGGTGACCCCAGCTCCATGTTCCTGCAGCCCGCCTGGGGGGGGTGCAGCTGGCAGACGGAGATTGGGCTCAGCTGGCACCGCTGGAGACTCTTCCAGGAGAGGGAGGCACTGTGTTTTCCAACGCCAAAGGCCAGGACTGCCCCTCAGAGCTGAGGCTGCTTGTCCATATGTGCTCTTGTTTCTCTATACTTATGAAGACCACTGCCTCAAAACAATACAAGGACAAGCTAAAGCTGCTCTGCAGGTGTTAACAATGTGCTGGTCCTCACTCGTTTAAGACTTGAGGTTAGTATAAAATTTAGTATTAGATAGGTTCAAGGTTCAATGTTACAGTTAAAGCTTGGAGTTAAAGAATAAAAAACGTATAGAGTAAAGGTGCGTGCGTGCGTGCGTGCGTGCGTGCGTGCGTGTGTGTGCGTGTGTGCTTGTGGCAACATATTAATGAAATACACTAAATTGTGTTTTTTTATTTTATGAATCACATTAAAGTGTTCATATTATGCTTTTTGGCTTTTTCCCTTTCCTTTATTGTGTTATATATCTTTTTGTGCATGTTATAGGTTTCCAAAGTGAAAAAACCCAAAGTCCACCCCAAAGGGACTTACCATCTCCAACAGAAAACACTCGCCTAGCTGCTAGCGTGGCACGCTGATTAGCTTGTAGTGCTGACCTAGGTACCGCGCATGTGCGACTAGCAACAAAGATGGAATAGAAGTGAGATGCCTCACTCTGTAGCTAAAACAGAGAGTTCAACACACAGGGTGAAAAGAAGAGCTGCAGCAATGTGCAGTACGACAAAAATATGGTGTTTTTTGAAGATTAAACCATGTAAACCTATTCTGATATAACCTCTAAATACAATTATGAACCTGAAAAAGAGCATAATATGAGCATAATATTTAAGTTGTGTGAAATGGATGTTTAATTCTTATGATAATTTGCATACCTAAACTGAAAAATTAGAAATGCAAACAGAGATTTTGTATTTGAAAAAAATCAATAATAATGTGTATTAAAAATTGCTTTCATTTTGATTAATACAGTATACAGCTTCCTGATGATAAGTAAAATAGAGGATTAAAAGTCAAGCATGACACCAGTAGGTAATTTAAGGGATAGCAGGTGTTTTTTCACAGAGTAAACAGATCAAATTTAAATTCTTCCAACCCTGGGCCCAATATCAGGAAGGTAGTAATCTAAATGATCTGATGAAGCTCACGATTGAACAGTTTGTTCCATGCTCTCTTTGTTCCCGCTGTGCACAGGAACCAAACAAGTCCCAGGGGGCTTTTACTTATTACTTAAGGGAGATGTTGAGGGAACATTTATAATTTGTGGAATTGTCGTGAGCTATAGTTATATTTATATTTTATATATTTAATCTCCTCTGTGCTTTTAGGCCATTTAGATAGCAAATTACTCTGAATGTAAAACAAACTGAATGTAAAGTTTTTCTGTGTCTGTTGACATTTGTATGTGTGTTCACACCAGCAGGTTGCAGATGCACCAATAGGATGCTTCCGGAGGGCAGCTGCTGGAGTCCACTGAGCCAAGAGAAGATGTCTGTTGGTCTTTGTGTCAGACATGAGGAACAACACAGTCATTGAAAGCTTAATGCATAAATAATAGCATAGTTGTTGAATGCAAAAACAAAGAAAGCATGTATTCTGTGAATAAAACAGAAAGAAAAAACAAGTTTTGCAGCTTTGAAGTCACTATTTTATTTTCTGTGCCCACAGCAGGTGATGTGGTGGTTAAAGCTGCATTTGAGCATTATGGGTTAAGTAACCTCATAGCAAGAGAGCCTTGACAAGACTCCAGCAGGTACAGTCACAACCTTTCAAATGTAAGTTCCCTGGTCTGGTCCTCCCAAGTTCTGAAAAAAAAAGCCCAGACTGGTCTGACTGGTCTGGTCCTCCCAAGTTCTGAAAAAAAAAACCCAGACTGGTCTGACTGTGGATCCTTCACAGTATTTATATAGCACCTCAACCTGTTTTATAATAATAAACATGTAAATGACACTTTTTACAATATGGGACCTTTAAGATTTCTATTCTGTAGCCACAGGTGATCATGAACTGAATCTCCCCCAAGATCTTTCTCTCAGCTTTTCTAATGACTTCATAAAGCAAAAAATACTGTGAAGAATGGGGGCTTGAGTGCTAAAAAATCAGTCAGCCACATCTCTGTCGTATGTTCCACTTATTCTTTATAATAGGCCTCTGTTGGTCATTAACCCCAGGTAATAAGGTGTACCATCCCAGTTGAAAATCCGCCTGGTTACTGCAAGCTATTTTCCAGTTGAAATGTCTTAGTTTGGCAGTAATGGGCTCCTCCTCATTTTATGGCCTCTTATGTTCTTCAGCACATTGCCCTTTTCACACGCAATTACCCCTCAGCTCTATTTCAGTCTCATTAGCAGGACTTGCAGGCTTATCCCTCCCTAAAAGCAGCAGGCTTCAAGGGATATGACAAGTTCTTCTACTTCTGGAAGAGAATCGTTTAGCTCATCTAAAACTGTAGAACTGTAAAGCCATTGAATTTAAAATTGTTTCTTATAATAGAAAGGATCACTGAGGGAAGATAAATGCAAGTTTTAAGTTATATCATACATAGAGTGATAGTTTCATCGCTTTGGCTACTGACACTGTATTGTATTAGCACTAAGGATTTCTGCTGCAGATTCCTCCATGGTTTTTTTCAAATTACCTTGGGATAGAAACTGCAAAAGAGGTTTGATCCCAACAACAACCATGCAACCTTTAACGGTGTTTATGAGCAATAATCTAATCCTCTGCTCTCTACCTCATTGTGTGTTTGTGTGGATAAAAGAGGGTCCGCTGCTTATTGTCAAATGGAAGCCCATGTAGCAGAAACTCAATTGCATTGCTTTGGGAACATTAGATAACCTTCAGAGCAAGGCATAAAATGCTATAGTCAGCAAATACGTAGCTCCAACCAGTCATTGTAGGGACATTGCCTCATGGCGAGGTCACCTGCCAGCTTGTTAGATATAACTGACCTTTTGATAGCAGGTCTTTTTGGCAAATACATTGTTTTGTCTCTTGAACATCTGCACTGAGGTTTAAGGAAAATGTAATAAGTCATATTTAGAAACATTATGAGAAAATCTTCTCCAGGATTTTTTTAAACTTAAAAGTGAATTAACAAGTTAATTTAACATCAAACGCAAATTTGCCAGTAGTAACATTCTTTAGAGAAATGTTTTCAAAGGGCAGAGAGTTTGAGATGTTCACATTTGGAGCTTTGTTCCCAGGCTTTGGCTGTCAGGATGTTGCTTGACCCGAGGAAATGAGGAAATGATTGTTTTTGAAGTTCAGTAAAGTAGGACATTTCAGTGGATGCAATTGAAAGTCAGATACATAGTTTTGAATCCACAACTGGAGCTGCCAGTACACTAAAGAGGAGATATTAACTGGAAGTGTATAACAATATTTATTAGCAACAGGTTAGCAACAGAGAAAGACTTTGGCATTTAGTGTAGTCGACTACACTAAGTGGAGGCCCATATGAAGATAATAATAATAATAATAATAATAATAATAATAATAATAATAATAATAATAATATTAAGTTTTATTTGTAACACTATATTAAAGCTAAACTCAAAGTGCTACATAGAAATGCAGGAGAAAAAAAATATTAAAACTAAAAGAAACAACAAAAGAACAAGGAAAGGGTTAAGTAATCAGTCAAAAGCTCTGCTGAAAAGGTGGGTCTTAAGGCCTTAAAAAAAAAAAAAAAAAAAAAAAAAAAAAAAAAGCGCCACAGTCTGGTGTCCTCAGGTGGTCGGGGAGAGCATTCCACGAGCAAAATGCCCCATTGTCCATAGTACGGAGCTTGGTTCAGGGGGGTTTCAGGAGATATGCTGAACCAGAGCGGAGGGAACGTGTGGAGGTTTGTGGGGCGAGGAGTTCCTTGAGGTAGAGGGGAGCATCACCATGGATGCACTGGTGGGTAAGAAGGGAAACACTGTACTCAATCCTGAGTGAGAGTGGAAGCCAGTGGACTGATTTGAGGATGGAGGTGATGTGGTCATGTTTGCACACCCTCATTAAGATCATGGCAGCGCTGTTCTGGATGTACTGCAGCTTCAAGAGGCTTTTGCCAGAGATCCCAATGAGGAGCACATTGCAGTAGTTGAGCCTGGATGAGACAAAGGCATGGACAAGCTATTCGGCATCTGGCAGAGTCAGTGTGGAGTGGAGTTTGGATATGTTTCTGAGGTGGGAGAAGGAGGTTGTTTGATGTGTGCCTCAAAAGTCAGGTGAAAGTCCATTTTAACACCCAGGTTGGGGACTGATGTTAAAAAAGGAATATCCTAACCAGGGAAAGTGATGCTGGTAATGACGGATGACTGGACCTGGTGTGGGGTGCCGACTAGGATGGCTTCAGTCTTTGAGCTGTATAGCTGCAGGAAATTTTGCTTCATCCACGCCTTTATCTCATCCAGGCAGGTGTTAAGTGTGGATGATGGCATAGCAGCAGAGGGGGTTGGATTAGTCCTGATGAAGAGTTGAGTGTCATTGGCATAGCAGTGGTATGAGATTCCATGCCGGCTGATGACACGTCCGAGGGGCAGCATGTACAGAATAAAGAGGATTGGGCCGAGTACTGAGACTTGAGGTACACCACAGGTGACGTTGTGTCAGGGATTTAGCCCTCCCAGGGCTACATGCTCAGTTCTCCTGGTAAGGTAGGATGAGAATCAGTTATAGACAGAGTAGGAGAGACCAATTTTGGAGTGTAAGCGGTGAAGGAGGATGTTGTGATCCACGGTGTCAAATGCAGCAGTTAAGTCCAGGAGAATGAGAAGAGATGGGGAGCCAGTGTCTGCCGTCATCAGTAGGTCATTTGTGACCCTGACCAGAGCTGTTTCCGTGCTGTGGCCTGGGCGGAAACCAGACTCGAACTTCTCATACAGGTTGTTTTGGGTTAGATGGTCCTAAAGCTGTTTGACAACAACAATGGAATATTTGAGATGGGCCTGTAGATGGCAAAGACTTCTGGATCTGATGTAAGATAAGAAATAGGACAAAATAAGTCGAGATGCAGGAGATGGAGTGAAGTCAGCAGGTGGATGATGGAAATTCTCAGTTACAGTTTATTTTGTAATTGCTAAACGACAGTAGGCACAACTGGAGCCACATGTGTAAAACTCTCACCACAGTCTGCACAGCAGCAGTTTATGTGGCTTTAACCAAAACCTGCATAACACTGTGGATCTACAGCACTTTGTTCAATTGCTAACACACTGCTGTCAAAACTCTTAACCACAAATTCAAAACAGAATGGATTTCTACCTGGTGCATTTCAAACACTGGTGATTGCAATTTCAGCTGAAAGCCTGAGCAGGTGTCTTTTGTTTTAGACTTGTTAGTGAAGACATACTGTGTGTGTATATATATATATATATATATATATATATATATATATATATATATAGGAAAGCTCAGAAAGACTTTTTTTTTTAATAAAAAAACACCAAATAAGAAAGAAACAGTTATACACTGTACTGTTCGAGAGAAACAGTGAACAGGCAAAAGAGCAAAGTTACCAATATGTCCGGGTAAGATGATTGAGGTTACATACACAGCTAACAATAATATAGCTTTACTATGTACAGTAAAACCGTGCACTGTCTTTCAGAAAGTAATGGAGGTGGAAGCAATGGAAACACCACATTCATTTGTATTTAGAGATGATGCAGGTTCATTGAAGACACTGAGGTCATGTCCTCTGTATATCTGTTTTTCAATTGTTAATTTACAAATTGGGGTATTTATGAGCTGGTTGTGTCATATTTGTTTCATAGTTGTGTAATGAACTGGATGATTTAAACTGCGTCTCCTTTTTTCCCCCCTTTCAGACAATCAGAGTCCCAAAAACTGCAATGTCTTTATTTGCAATCACTGAGACACAGAAAAGCAAGTATAGACTGGACTAAAATACATCAGCTACTCAAATCGGGATAAATAATAAATACATCAGACTGCTTAATTCATTTGAAGACGAGAATAGCTTTGTGATGCAACATCACAAAAAAAGGACTTAACAATAGCTAAATGTGCAACACAGCTGCAATTCAGAGCGGGATGAAATATTTAGCAGCACAACTCTTCACTTGAGTTATATAATATGTTGGTGTTCTTCAGACATCTGTTGTGTGTGTGTGTGTGTGTGTGTGTGTGTGTGTGTGTGTGTGTGTGTGTGTGTGTGTGTGTGTGTGTGTGTGTGTGTGTGTATAGACCCGAGGTGAATCTGATAAAGCAAAGTTGTGTTACCCTCATTCAGTCTCTTCATTAACAAGCCTTGCGGTCTGGCACAACTTCATAGGATTTTTTCCTTTACAGAAGACTCCCCCACTAATAGGCGTAATTTACAGGGGGGGATGGGTAAATTGCAGTGTCTGGAGTAGTCTCCGATTGGATCCCATAAAAAAAAGATGGCGCTGCCCACGGCCGGTATTCAGAAACGGTGCCTTTAAACAAGCCGCCAGGACTTCTGTACGGTTGTGATGTTACAAATATACTTTATATAGGTAGTAAGTGCTGCTACAGTGCTGTTACAGTCATTCCCCTGCTGCAATCACAGTGCAGAGACGCAAAGAGCACAGTTACGGAAGACAGGAAGCACTGACCAATCAGAGCAGACCAATGGGCTTTTTCAGGAGTGGGGCTTTAAGAATATTCAGATAGTATGAGAAAAATAATGTTTTTTGAACAATAAAGCATGTAAACCTGTTCCAGTAGAAACAGTTTGACTGACAATAGAAACACCACTGGGAACATTTTACGAAGTGAAACTGTTAATGTATTAACCTTTATTAATTAGCAGGTATTCCAGTCCCAGACCCATCCTCAGTGTTTTCTACTCTACATATTCATGAACTGACCTGTGGAATTTATTTTTTTAGCTCTAAAGATCCATTTTGACCTTGTGGAAAGAGCAATAATTCAGTTTTGAGTAATAACATCATAAGGTTGTTTCTTTAATTAATGGCCACTGATGAAAAAATAAATAAAGTAGTAATATTTAACTGCTAGGATGTCTGATGATCTAAATTGCAGACATGTGTTAATCAATTCTAGATTGTGTTAGATAAAGTTTCCTATGAGCTTCTCTTGTTTTCTGTGAATGAGACATACATCTTGTGGATCTCTGTCTCCCCCTGCTGTAAGAGTGTGTTTGTTGTGGCAAGGTGCCTGGATTTCAGTCACAAAAAGACAAAAAGATTTCCAGGAAGACGGTTCAATGATTTTACAATGCATTATGTATTGAAAAAATAATTATGCTTACACACATATATATATATATATATATATATATATATATATATATATATATATGTATGTTAGCTAAACAATGAGTGAAACTCGCTATAAAGCTCCATAATGCTGAGGGTAGCTGCAAATAGAGGTGATATTCTATAGATTCATCGCTACAAGCGACCCCTTTTTATAGTCACATTATCATTTGATACATTGTTAACATAAGAATATTGATTATTGCCGCTAATATTACATGTTAGCTTATACACAAGCAAATAGGGGGTTTAAAATCTTACCTAGGGATGCTTTGGAAGATCAAATGTATTTGTATTTATTATAAGGATCCCCATTAGCTGACGCCTAGTCTTCCTGGGGTCCAAAACAACATTTAATCAAACAACATTAAAACCTTTCATAACATATACTAAAAAGAAAATAAATTAAAAAAGAAAATAAATACAAAAATATCTGCTTACAAAACTAAATAACAAAGAAGAAAAATTACAATTAAAATTAAATGAAAACAATAACAAACCAAGCAAATGGCTGCTTAAGTGCTGCTGTTGTTTAAAGTCCTTCAGTCTCTGCCTCTATTAGAGGCCTGAGGATGACTTCTTTCCTGTAGGAGAAGCGTGTGAGTTTGACCCTCTGGTAAATCCTCTCCCTGCGCTGCAGCAGGCGGTAAAGAGACAGGGTGAACTTAGCCAGCGCCAGTGTGCACGTGATCTCCACCACCAGCAGCGTGGTGTAGATCATCATCTGAGATTTGCACCCCTGATCTTTGTTTCTATACCGATCCGTGAAGGAAGGTGATGGCTCCTGAATGAGGGGCTCCATGAGACAGGTAAAGGTCACTGGAGTAGTTTGTGGAGGAGCCGTCGTTGTTTGGGTAGTAGCTGGTTGGGTAGTCATGAGTGTGGTGGTTGTGGGCATAGTTGTATAAGGTATAGTTGTTGAAGGTGTAGTTGTGGTCATAGTGGTTGTTGGTGCAGTTGTTGTGGGTGCGGTTGTTGTTAGAGTAGTTGTGGTTGTTGTTAGAGTAGTTGTGGGTGTGGGTGTTGTTAGAGTAGTTGTGGGTGTGGTTGTTGTTGTTAGAGTAGTTGTGGGTGTGGGTGTTGTTAGAGTAGTTGTGGGTGTGGTTGTTGTTGTTAGAGTAGTTGTGGGTGTGGGTGTTGTTAGAGTAGTTGTGGGTGTGGTTGTTGTTGTTAGGTGTTGTTAGGGTGTTGTTGTTTGTGGGTGTGGGTGTTGTTAGAGTAGTTGTTAGAGTAGTTGTGGGTGTGGGTGTTGTTAGAGTAGTTGTGGGTGTGGGTGTTGTTAGAGTAGTTGTGGGTGTGGGTGTTGTTAGAGTAGTTGTTAGAGTAGTTGTGGGTGTTGTTAGAGTAGTTGTGGGTGTGGGTGTTGTTAGAGTAGTTGTGGGTGTTGTTGTAGTAGTTGTGGGTGTGGGTGTTGTTAGAGTAGTTGTGGGTGTGGTTGTTTGCAGAACAGTAGTTGGTATTGTGGTTGTGGCTAGTGGTGTGGTTGTAAGGATGGTGGTAGATAGTTCTGTGGTTGGGAGTGTAGTAATGGTTGTGGTGGTGGTTGGTGTTGTAGGAAGTGGTGTTGTAGTAGTAAGGGTGGGAGTTTTGGTTGTGGGGGGAAGGGTGGGGCAAATAAATTGATCCTCTGTTAATGATTTGATTTCCTGCCCTTTTAGAGCTTCTGGATACTCACAGACAGCACGAGACACAATCTTGTCAGAGTTTGCCTTCATCCAGAGATGAAGATGTATCAGATTACAGTCACAGTGCCAAGGGTTGTCATTGAGGTGAAGTTTTTTCAGTTTCGTTAAAGGCTCAAAAATTTCCTCAGGAAGCGTCTGGAGGTTGTTGTGAGCTAGCTTGAGTGTGATCAGTGAGTGTAGCTTTTCAAACACATCTGCGCCCAGCAACTTTATCTTGTTGTTCAGTAGATTTAGCTCTATTAGCTTCTCAGGGCCTTCAAAGTACTCAGCATTCAAGGTGACAAAGTGATTTTTAGACAGATCTAACTTCTTGAGTTTCTTCAGAGGACTGAATATTTCTTTAGGAAGAGTGCTGAGATCATTTTGACTGAGGCTTAATTCTGTCAATTTAGGCATTTCTCCAAAGAGCACAGGTGGTAGACTAGTCAGTTTATTTTTTTGTAGGGTCAGCGTTTTGAGCTGAGGGAAGCCAACAAAGAATCCTTGAGGTAAACCAGTCAGAAGGTTACTATCCAAAAGTATCTTACTTAGCTTGTCTTTATGGGGAAATAGATTAGGTGACAATTCGGTTATTTGGTTTCCCTGCAAGCCAATTTCCTTCAAGTTTGGCAAATTCTGAAAAATCTCATCAGGAATGGTGGTCAGTTGATTGTCATAAAGCCGTAGTTTCTCCAGCTTGTTTAAGTTTGAGAACCAGTCTGAAGATACAGCGGAGAGATTGTTTTTAGCTAAATGGAGCAGCATAAGGTTCTCGAGACCATCAAAGGTCCCATCTTCAATTGATTCAATCTCATTTGCATATAACCAGAGCTCGTTTACTTTGTTAAGGCCATCAAACCAGCCTTTCTGCAGACTACGGAGCTTGTTTGACTTTAGTATAACCCTCTCCAGGTTGCTGAGGTCTTTAAAGACTCCCACTGGGATCAACGTTAATGGAGTGTTGGAGATCTCAATGTACTTGAGGTTTACCAAACCTTCAAAAGCTTCTGGCTCAATAGATGTTGTGTTGGTGTTAATGAACTCCACCTTTTCGAGCTGTGGGTTTTCAACAAAGGCTGCTTTGGGGATTGTTTGAATCTGGCTATCCAGAAAGAAAACCTCTGTCACACTCTGTCTCAGGGTGCGTGGGATTTCCGTCACAGATAAACCGAAAACATGCTGGTTTTCTTTGGGGCAGTCTGTCTCCTTTGCACATTGGTTTTGAGACAATGAAGACTCAAACAGTAATAACAGACAAAGAACAATGATTTCTCCTCTTGACATGCTTATTCACTATGAAAAGAAAAAAGTGATAAATACGTTAAATAAAATTGAGTAGATTTAACTTGGACTTTGTATACAGTTTAGAAGTTAGTTTAATGTATAATATATCTTATCGTATCGGTAACATCGTAAAAAGCTTTTCTATGTCAAGTTATTATTAAATGTGATGTTGCAGAAAAATGCCAAAACCTACCTTATTATTTCCTTTCCAAGAATGAAACAGGTTGTTGCAGCAATGAGGAGACACAAACAAGCTCAGTCTCATTAGTTATCTTCTGTATCAATGCTGGCCAGCCGGCCTCTGTAAAGTGTGTGTCACATGTGAGGCGTGGTCTAACACACTTCTGCAGCTTGAGATAAGAGAATTCATACATTTCAACAGCATCCACAAATTTTTGTTTTCAATAGTCTGAATATTCTAGATTAAAGTAACGTATAAAACAGAGCCCTCTGCCATCACTAGGTACAAATTTATTGAATGTTGATTTTACATTTGATGGATGATTAAGCTTTCACTGCTGACTCTTAAGACTGCACTACCTACCATCTGACATGTTAGGTATGTTAGGTTATTCACCACGGACAGTAGCCTTGTGAGACCGTCCTGATCTCGCAAGCTCCAGTTTTCCACTTACAGATCAGTCTGGCATCTTGAGATAGAGAAAATTTGGAGCCGTTCGCCAAACGACCGGTCCAATCAGCGTTGGTTTTGAGGCGGGATAGGTGGTGATAGACAGATGGTTTATCCAATCAGCTAACCAGTATTTTCGTTACACAAACGGCAAATATCCTTTACCGACATGTTGCTTGCTTGCTGAGCTAACGAGCTATGCTCTGCCTGCAGCAGCAGGGGCGGGCTTGTGGTTGTATTTTCATATGCTTCGTGGATCTGATTGGTTGATTTGGCCCGTCTATCACCAACATAGGTGATAGACAGATGGTTCATCCAATCAGCTAACCAGTATTTTCGCCCCTTCCCAAAAGTTCTCCAACGGAAAGTTCCCAGATGGATATGCCGAGCAAATGCGAAGCAATCCATCTGGCGGAGTCAGGTTACACGGACAGTAGCATAAACAGATAAAAGCTTGATTATTATTCATCATTCATGTACACTCTCTAAAAATACTCTATGTTATATAAACATTTTGAAAATATGTATCTGTTCACACATCAGGAAAAGCCAAAACTTCTATTTTACATGCCTTTATGTACATGTTTGTTGATTATGTTTTGTTTTAACTTCCTTCCTAGAACATTGTTATTGAAGCAGTTTGTAGTGAAACAAAATAGCGGAATAAGAACTAGAGGCACAATAAGTGGTAATTGTATAGCGGCAAAACGTAGAACAACATTTGGTCAGACATCATTTTCAGTAAGAGGCATAAAATTGTGGAACGCTTTACCATCAGAAATTAAAACATTGACAGAACTCAAGGTTTTTAATACACATTTAAAGCAGTGGCTGAAACTGAAACAACTCTGTGAACATTGACTGTACTAGATACAACACAATTTATACAAACATAATGTTGCATATGTTAGCATGCACAGACATATGCACACTTTTGTGTAATGTAGAAATATATTGGGTTTAGAATAAGAATGTCCTGTAGCCTGGGATGACCTCGCTGTCTCCTCCTGTCTGGCATCTGTAAGATAAGACGGGTTCAAATTTAGTGGAGCAAAAGTGCTCCTGATTTGTTTAATAAACAATTGGAACAGAATGCACCTAATGAAATCTCTTAAAGGAACAGACAATCTTTAGGCCATGAGAGAAGAAGAGAATGAGAGTGATCCCAAGGCTAGCGCGCAACTTCTCTATCTTCTTAGAGACAGAAAGTCTGAGTGATATCCAACCAATTGGCGGCCCAAACGCAATGGCGGGAAGAGGAACCTGAAGATGAATAAAAGAATAGGGAAAAGGAAGGTCCAAGGTCAGACCCGGAAAGACTTTGTTGGTGGTTAGGGAGAGAAAGTCTCGAAGGAGCGGCTGATCTATATGCATATGAAATATCTGTTTTCAATATCATTTTACTAAAGATTGTTATAGTTTAACTGAACAAATCCTGAGTATTCATTTCTTGGTCTGCCTTTCAACGAACACAAAATTAAAGGGGAAACTTTCAGAAGTGACCGGTGGTTCTTAAAAGACTTTGGCTTTTTGAGCCAGAGTAGAATCAGTCGCTTTTTTTCCTACAGTTCTTGTACTGTTAAATGTGTCTAAACTCTGTTTTATAGTGATTTCTACATTCATTTAAGTCCATATTTTATTTCATATATGGGATGTATTTATTGTATGTATTTTAAATAGTTATACATTTTTAAATTAATACTCTGTAATTTCTGTTTTAATTTTAAAAGCCTAACCAGGGACAGGGGTTGCAAATTAGTCATGGCTATAAACCTGTATGCATGGCATCTACTTTGTATTCTTTATAAAGCAATGTTCTATGCATTTTTCCCTGTCAAATAAACCTTAAATTAAAAAAAAAAATTAAACAATTAGACATACATTACGGCATTTTTTACTGATTTGATTTGGCAGGCATCAGTAACTGCAGGCAAAGCAAAGGGTGGAATACTTGGCTTTTGTCCAAATGTTTCAAACTTTTTCTGACTTTCTTCCATTAGATGGCAGTATTTTGTGTATAACTGATTAAATGGAGAGGAAAGTAGACATAAGTCAGATAGGTGGCTGTTGTTATTACCAGTGATAAATGTACACCATCACTACATTGCAAAATAAATACAGATTGCTGTGAATGCCACCAAGCAACAAGTTTCTGGTGCAGTATCATGCTGTTCCTTCTTCCCTTCACCATGACCACTTTTAAAATTACTCAGTTTGAACTTCTCTTTGTTATTCTGAAAATCCCACAAAATGATTTGGTATAATCAACATAATCAGAAACATACAGTTGATTAAAAATGTTGTGATCACAACGTCCTGCAAAACGTAGACCACAGCATACTGACAAATAACATCATCTTAAATACTTTTAGATGTGTTAATGTATTTTTTCTCATGTAATGTACAACACAGTATGTCATTGTAACTTCCAATTTTTATAACTTAACCTGTATGTGTAGGTAAACTCATTTTCAGAAGCATTTGGGGAGTTTTATCCTCCTCTACACTCCTAAAAAAAATAGGTCGATATCGAATAATTTGCTATAGATTCAGGAAGGGAAGCTTGCATGTAATAACACTTAGTTCAGTAAATGATTTACACTATGTACAATTTATCCCACTAAAATAGTGCATTTATTCATTGTATAGTAGCATTTGGTATTGCAAGTGTGTAAACTATAGGATGAATTGTGTTACAGTGGAGTCAAAATGACATGATTTGATTTTTCATGGATACCATTTTGCAAAAGAAAGTAAAACCGTCTCCTCAACGTATTGTTGTTAGCACAAAAGCAATTGTCAAACTGCAATTATTAATACTGGATAATAGACAATACTGAATTCAGTTTTAATTCTACTAGAAGAAGTCACAGTGTTTCAGTGCATCTGAGCTAACATTCACCAAAATGTCCAGTTTGTCCACAAGATGGCAATGTGGGTGTTTTTACCATTAGTACATACAATTTCTGTTTTTACAGCACAAATGAAGATGAATACTGGCTGGTAATTGTGATCATTAAAAGTTCATTAAAAGCTAATGAATTCAAAGGTTTACTTGTCTGTTCTAGCTGGTACATCTGAATGAAGTGGTTCTTTCTGTTGTCTTTTAGGCTCAAATATTCACTCTGGGCTGCACATTTTCCAAGTAAACCATAGCAATCAGAGCAGTTTCCCCTTGGCTTTAAAAGTTCTTGGGTTGCGAATATTGGGTGGTCTAATCTACAGCACAGAGTTCTTATTTCTGCCGGCTATATTTCCCCTGCCTCTTTTGTTTCGCTTCCAGCACAAACAGCTGATGATCACAGTGCTGATGATGACGGTGGCCACTACTGCGATGACGATGAGAATGATCGAAGTATCATTTGAAACCGTTTCCTTCTCCCCTTGTCCACCGCTCGTAACCTCCATGTGCTCTGAGGTGAGGGTAGTCTTGACAGCAGGTGAGGAAGTGCTTTGTCTAGTTGGAGGAGTGTGGGGTTTTCTCCTTTTCTCTGTTGAGGTCAACACAGGCTGCTCTGTAGAGCTGAGAGGCAGGAAGTTCTCAGCTGCCAGCAGAGCAATTACCTCACCGTTCCTACTGAAAGGTGTTTCACAGACCACAAGAGTTTGGTTGACCTTAGATTGGTGCTGTAACATCCAGTCTCTAAGTGGCAAAATATCCTTGTCACACCTCCAGGGGTTCTGCTGCAGGAGAACTTCCTTTGCTGCAGTGAGGGCATCTAGACTCTCCTGTGGCAGGTTGGGAAGGGAGTTATTTCGCAGGTCTATCTGTCCCAGGTTGCTCAGGCCCTGGAGAAAACCCAGAGGGAGGGAGCTTATGTCATTGTGCTCCAAGGAAATGTTGACCAGACTGGGCAGACCTTGGAAGGTCCCAGCTTGCAGGGTTGTGAGCAGATTGGTGTGAAGGGATACCTCTCCCAGCTGCTCCAACCCTCCAAAGGCCCTTTTTGATACATAGCTGATCCGGTTGCGACTGATTACCAGGAGATGCAACTGAGTCAAGTTCCTGAATGTGTCATCCTCCAAACGGCTCAGCTTGTTGTCATACAGCCACAACTCCTTCAGGGCCATGGGCCCAAACACTCCTGGTCCCAGACTCTCCAGTTGATTTTCATACAGGGAGATCTGGGAAAGGAGGGGCAGGTTTAATAAGATCCCTTGTGGAAGAGATGTGAGCCTGTTGTTGGAGAGGAACAGTTTCCGGAGTTTCAAAGTCTTGGAGAACAGGTCAGGGTGCATATGAGTAATTAGATTGTCATGTAGAGATAGTTCCTCCAGGTCTTTAAGGTCATCCAAACTGCCAAGGGGGAGTTCCTGTAGCAAGTTTTTGTTAAGCCGTAAGGTTTTAAGCTTAGAAAGACCCTTGAAAGTTTCTCTCTGTAATTGACTGATAATGTTTCCAGAAAGAAAAAGGTACTGCAGTTCAGTAAGAGGATGAAATGTTTCCACAGGTACAGATGTGTAAAGGTTCTTACTGAGGTCCAGCACTTTCAGCTCTGCCAACGTGGAAAACCAGTTAGGGCGGAGTACAGAGAGCTTGTTGCTCTTCAGATTCAGATTCTCGAGCTTCTGAAGATTTTGGAACAAGGCCTCAGGGAGATCATGCAGTTCGGTGGTACTAAAGAGTAGGGCAACTAGGTTCGGAGTAAAATCAAACGTACCAGTGCGCACTTCCCTCAAAACAGTGTCTTTAATAACAAATGTGCTAAGGGAATTAGAGAAATCAGTCATGTCCTCTGGTTTCAGGAAGTTGATACTGCAATTCGAGAAGTAGAGGGCGTTAGTAGCAGATGGTACAGTTGTAGGGAAGTCAGAGAGGCCAACGCAGATGATTTTGGTTGCTTGACATTTACACCCATCTGGACATGCCCAAGCAGCAGTGTTGAGAAAACAGAGAAGTAGGAGCACATGTAGGGTCAGAGGCAGGTCCATTATTTAACCTAGAACAAAAGAAATGGCTATGTTACAGTCAAGGTTGGTAATGAATATTGTATCAGATAAACATGGACAGCAAAGGCTCTTGTAAACATGCATGGTCATTACATAGTGAATACCCCTTTTTTGTCCTTGAGGGGCACTCTACTGTTCCCTACTACAGAGAGTAGCCTACACACTGTGAAAGTTTTTTAATGCCCTCTGTGGCTCTGGAGGACTGGAGTCAAGTCCAAAAAAGATTTTCAAATTACATTACTTAACTTTCTTAGAATAATGCCAGTTACAAATGGAGGTGGGGTGTTTGAAAGTGCATTAACCAGAAAGGAAGGGCATAGCAAAAGATCTATCTAGCTGCATTAAGCAAGAGTTTATGGCTCTGTGCCTCCTGTGTCATGCCTGGCCGTGCCCAACGGTAAATTCAGATGTTCAGAATATGAAATTGCAAATTATTTTCTAAATAAAGTCAGGGTTAAATTAGTGAGCATGATGCAATTCACTGAACGCCGTTTAAACTCTTAAATTAACGATAGCCATACATAGCCTATAGTTGGCAGATTTGTGGATGTTAATGTTGTCTCCGTGATGTTAACATTTGTTGTTTATTTGATGAAACCTGCGATGACTTTAAATTTTTTTTAAATTAATGCTTTATTTGAAAATTCATAACAGTAAAAAAAAGGACAAGCGTAACATAAAAACTAGTGCTGTCAGTTCAACGCATTATTAACGGCGTTAACGCAAACCCATTTTAACGGCGTCAATTCTTTTGTCGCAAGATTAACGTTCTTTTTGGCCTAGCAAACTTTGTAGTTTTTTTCACAAGCTGTTGGAACAACTAGTAACGTTAGAAAAACTACAACACCACACTGGACCTAGCTAGACCGGAAACAAAACAACAGGCACGCCGCACACACTTGTTTGGGCTTGCGAGCCGGCCAAAGAATAGTAGGCTAACGTTACGTTTTGAGTGGATGGCGAGCGCAAGACGCCGAAATGGATGCCAATAAGATTCTGAATGGAAAGTTTACTTTAAAAAAGTTGCCAAATGGTTCCATTGACAAGACCAAATTGATCGGTGTGTTTTGTCATTGTGAACTGAGCTATCATCGCAGCACGTCCAGTCTGAAATACCACTTGATGGCCAAGCACACAGCTGATGCGAATTCTCCGCCCCCTCGTCAAAGCCAGGCGACAATGGATGACTTCAGACAGAAGCACATGGATACCACAACTAAGAACAAACTTACTGCAGCCATAGCTAAATGGGTCCAAGTGAGAATGTTAGTGTGAAATTGAACACTACAGTGTATGCCAATGTTGTTTTCGATAAAAAAACATTTGCACAAAGCAACCCAATCCACTTTTCCATGTTGATAAGAACATTAAAATGAGAAAAAATAATGGGACAAAAAGAAATCAAGGGAAATTTAGAATAGATAAAAATGTGCGATTCATTGCAATTAATTGCGAGTTAACTATGACATTAATGCGATTAATTACGATTAAATATTTTAATCGTTTGACAGCACTAATAAAAATGTATGCCAAGTGAAAAAAGTATAGCTCAACAATGAAGCCACCCCCATAACACTAAAATGAATACACTTACAATTATAACATCCGACCAGTGAAGAGTAGGCTACAATAAAAAGGTTTTCATGCCTCCCATTAGAAGGGGATCTGATATCTAAAATTTAACCATTAACCGTTAACCATTAACCATTATAGGCTAAATCTTTTTAATCTTCTATAATTTCGAAAGCTGCATTTATAGATATGAAATTTGACAAGAAACAATAGGATTAAAACAAAATATTGGTTAACCTCCTCCGTTCTGAAATCATAAAACATTTAAAACTGCATCAGCGTTTGACATTAAGCCGTATTACATTAGAAGGTCATTTCGTGGTCCAAAAGGCGCATCAATGCAGTGTAGGCCTCCTCAAGTGTAATATTGTGATTATACAACAACGGTTACCATCAAAATAAGTGGTAATCAATTCATATTGTGGAGCAATTTGCTCTTCAAATACAAAAAAACAAAAAACAGACAGGATTTCTAGTCCCTCCCTGTTTAGTCAGCCAGACAATTTGAGCTATAGTTTTCCCAAACTGAATAAATCCTGCCCGCATATAAACACAAAACTGCTTTGGTAGCTGTGTTGTAATTACATCGACATCTGCTGAAAAAATAATTGTATTCATTATCATGATTGCAAAAGTCGAAGCTCGGGGATGGCACCAGTTGGGAGGGCATGAGACTGGAAGTTTCCAGGCTGCAGCCATATACCCAACTCGCTTTAAGGAGAAATGTCTTGTGTCTTTGGAGCTTGACCTATACTAGCGAACAAAAGTCAGGTCTTGTTGGCCCAGCTGCTTTTATTTCTTCCGTTCTTTTTCAAATCTGTCTTTTGTACATTGAAATTGTATATGCTATAGCACTTGTTTGTTGTATTTTCACTTCTCTGCACTGCTCTCTGAGATTTGATGTACAGAAGTTGTCAGTTTCCAGGACAGTAAAAGAGGTGACTGTGGTCACTTGTTTCTCCTCTCACTGAAAGAACAGCCACAATGGGGATTCTCTGCACTTTAATTATCCCCACCATAATAATGCAACTCTAATTAGTAACAGTGCCTACATGTTTCAGCCTTAGCATTCTTGTTTAAACCAAAAATGAAAAATTTGCATAAATTGATCCAGTGTTGTACTTTGATGCCTGTTGCTAGTCGCCAACATGGTTGGCTGGTAAAATCACCATGCTAAGCAGTCTTTTGGCATCAAAAACATTTACTCGATTTTTGTTCAACAGCAATTTTGGAGCTCACATATACATTTAGCTGCATAATGTTTTTTAGAAGTAAATCCCCAAACCGCAGATGTCCTCATTGAATGTGGACATGGTGTTTGTGTTGTGTCTACAGTGCATTTAAACATGACACGTGACTGCCTGCACATGTTTGAGGCTGTGTAGGAGGCTGTGCTCGCTGTTTGTTATGGCACAGGAGGCTCCAAAGGCAAAGCTGTGCCAACACAATGACCTGCTTCTCCATACAAATCCATTTAAAGTTCTGCAACTTAAGGTTGGCAAGCATGAGTTGTTTCTCACTGACTAAGGGGTATTAGGGTGCAGAGAGAGTCTTTCCAAGGAAATAACTTTCTAAAGAGGCCAGTACGTCCCTTAAATGAGCTCAGCCACAGATGTACCAGATTTATTTATTTTCTTTTTTTTCTTTCTTTCTTTCTTTTTTTCATCCTTTCTTTTTGTTTTGTTTTGTTTTTCACATCAAAGATAGAGGGTCATAAAATACATTATTGTGCATCACAGCCATTTCCATTTTCAATACATGTACTCATGTATGCTTTCATGTGGTACTTTGGTCCCTGCTGTGAGAGAAAAAAATGCCATTCTTTATTCCCAACCCTACCAGTACTTCTACTTTTTTTTAAAGATAATTTTTTCTGGGAATTTTCAGCCTTTATTTTTGACAGGACAGCTGAAGACATGAAAGAGGAGAGAGAGGGGGAATGACATGCAGCAAAGGGCAGCAGGTTGCAGTCAAACCCTGGCCCGCAGCATCGAGGACTAAACCTCTATATATAGGCGTCTGCTCTACCAACCGAGCTGTCCGGGCACCCCCGTACTCCTACTTTAAACGTACAATATGTAACTTTCTGCCGCTAGGGGTCTCTCAACCAAAACAATGGACGGTAAAACTGGACTTTTGATGACGCTGGGAAGTTGCGTGGAATCATGGGGGTTTTAGTGTTAAACACCTTCGCTGCCGGTTAGAATGCATCAGTTCCTTTTATATATGTCAATGATCAGTTCACGGACGAGTTTACCCATTCAAGTTTATTCACGTTACGTTTATTCATGTTATTTTAATAAAATAGCTGCAGTTTCCCCAACATAATTACGTTTTTCTTGATTAGATTTTTATTTGTAGCTGACCAGTTAGCTAGTGAGCCAGCAAGCTAACAGTAGCCAGCAGCTAAAACACAAAATATTTCACATATCAATGTCACCTTTTGGATGGTTTCAACACCGGGGCGGACGGGGTTTGTTGTAACGCTAGCTAGCTACTAAACGAGGCTGAGAGACGGGTGTGGGTGGGGATTGTCGGGGAAATCTCCGCGATAGCGAGCCAGGACGTTCGATGCCTGTTGTGCAGCAGCAGAACATCTCCCAGCTGCCCGGAATTATCTCCCCTTCACTTTTCAATAATCTTAATTTTTCGTTTTGGTGCTTAACCCACCTTTTGTCGGGTTAATTTAGCTAACCGTAAAGACAGCTAAACGCAAAGGGGGAGAAATTCGGCACATAGCTACACCGGTAGCGCTACGGTAGGGTGACTAGATTTCCCGGAGCTAAAACCGGGACATTTTGCACGTGACCGTAGTGCTCGTGCACGCACACGCTTTTTTGAACATGTGCCAGCCCAGGTCAGACATATCCACAGACAGTAACTTCATTATTTTGATCGTAGGCTCCTCATCTAATAATAGTGTTTTTTCCTGTAAAATTAACAAAAATGCAGCAACAGCCTTTTTCAGTTTAGTGTGAGATTTATGTTGAGATTTTTTGAAGTGTTATTTATTCCAATAACACCAAAAGAATTAAAATTATTTATTGAAAATTTTGAGCATAATTTTTATGCATACATTTCTACCTTTTTCTGAATCAACGTATACTGCAACCTGCAAATATCTGTAGCTTAGGCATCATTTAGGCTACTCCTCCTTCCTGTTTGGCGTCTTTGGTAAGTAACCTCCTTAAATGTGCATATGACAATTATTCACCTCAATGATACATTAATTCATTTTAATTTATAATAGACCCCTGGACTGTAATATTTCAGATGTGTTTGAGCAAGATTTCTGCTCATGTCCAAAACTTTGTGCACCTTCAAAATACAGTATATGTGTTCTCTGTGATTTGGAGGAGACGATGAGTCGTGACATTGAGAAAAATAAAGTTAGGTTAGTAGAGAAGAATAAAGAATAAAGTCACTATATTTCAGAAACTAATCTATACCTGCACCATATAGTCTGCTGTGCATTACGTGATTGCTTTGCTGATACAGCAGATCTCAGACCTCCTGACTGACACAGAGTCCCGTTTGGGTCTCTGGTCTCTGAATGAGACAAATAGTTTAGCTAGAGAAGTAACTGAACACTGCTCTACATCGGAGGTGGAAAACGGAAACTACAGAAATAAACGGGGCACAAACGCAACACATCTACCGCAGCATGCCCACAGCTGAGCGCGTCCATAAACCTGAAGCTGCGCTGCATTTTACAGAAAGAGTGGGCACAAGCAGGTCTGCTTCAGAGCTCCGTGTGTCTGAGTCTGAACCATAGACTGGAAACATCACGTCACAGGAACTTCAAACTAAATCATTAGCATTGCGCTCCTAAACTTTGTGTTGATGGCATCAATGTATTACACTGATTTGGCTAGGATTCCTCCCAAAACTTCACCCGGCTTTCCTCACGGAGAGACGGTTGCTAGGTGTTATCATAGACGGGTGTTATCAACAAATACAGCATAGTCGGACCCCGCACGTAGCTGCCCGTTCTATTCGCCTCGGAAAAATAAATGGACAAAGTTACATTCGGGGCTAAACTCAAAAGATTCGGGGCTGAAGACCCGGCAAAATCGGCTGACGCCGCTCCTGGTGTAAACCGGGACATTTTAGCGTCCCGACAGGCTTTTGTCGGGACTCGGGACAAACAATTGAAAATCGGGACTGTCCCGGTCAAATCGGGACGTCTGGTCACCCTACGCTACGGAGATGTAGCCTATAGCTACCGCTATGGATGTTGCCGCTGTGACTAGGTGCTGGGTCTGATATAGTCTGTTTCCCGACGTTTAATTAAACTGCCGTTAGCGTCGTAAGCACCAGGCACTGGAGATAAGTTCTGGCCGGGGTTTGCTGTAATGAAAGTAGCTGGCTGATAGCTGACTTGGGGCTAACGGTAACTAGCTAGCTATATGTCCCGGGGCTGTTGTCAGCTGTCATCCCGACTGAGTCTCTCTGCGCCGGGGGAGTGAGGCAGACAGACCGGGGTGTGCTACTTTGGCTAAATTAGCATCAGATTAATCGTCTATCTATACAGCTAACGTTAACGTTACTAGTGAAGTTATTTGTGGGTTAGCTCAGTCCTGTTAGCTGTGGTCGAAACAGTCATATAAAAATAACTTTATTAGCATGTTGAACGATGTTGTAACCTCATAATGTTACCCATAAACGTTAGCACATTGTAGTAACGTCAAGCCGGTATCGATATTGAACTTTCAAAATAGATAAGGTCTCTGTTGTATTACTGTGATAAAAAGTGGGATGTAATTAATCACAAAATGATGCTGTATGGCAAAAAAAAAAGCAGTATTACGGTTACAAGTATTTTTTTCTGTGACATTGTATGATTTACAATGTACTTACGATCATATCATGGCGCAGTAGATATGACGCATGCCTTTGGTGCGTTAGACACGGGTTCGATTCCCGCTGCGATACATCAACCAATGTGTCCCTGAGCAAGACACTTAACCCCTAGTTGCTCCAGAGGTGTGCGACCTCTGACGTATGTAGCAATTGTAAGTTGCTTTGGATAAAAGCGTCAGCTAAATGACATGTAATGTAATTTACAATTACTCCTGAACGTATATGGTTCTGACGGAAGTTAGAGTAACTGGAGGGTGAAAGGTTTATATGACGCCACTGACGGGCGACTAAAGGAAACGTGCCGTGTCTGAAAATAAAATAACAGATTTCTCTGGGTTTGACATTTGGTGGAAACATTTGGGATAGTGTAAGAACACAACTCATCAAAATATATAACATAGGTATGGTCATTTTTAGAAATTTTAAAGCAGAAATGTTACATATTGTACCTTTAACAGTACTCATTACTTTAACTGCTACTATCAATAACCCTAACCCTTAGTAAAATTACTTATAACTTTCCTTCATATTTGTTCGAATGAGGTTTTGTGGGTCGACTCCCACCGGTTTCATCACAAAATCAACTAAACCTAACAGCTAGACACATGTTTCCTCTTGGGTATTATAACATCCCAGTCCAACCAAAACCAATGTCTGCTCCCGACTGGGAGAACCTGGAATGCCCTGCAGTACAGTGTAATGGCTAAAACATTTCCTGTTCACCATTAATTGCTTTGATTTGTTTCCCCCCTTGCCACAGCTGAAGGATCAGCACTTTGTCTGTTTCATGAAAAGACTGATCGTAAAGTGGGGAACTGTACTGCCAGAGTACAGAATGCAAGCCACAGAACTTAATTCATGTTTTGTATAAAATCTTTTGATTATCACATATTTATCTAACATACTGAATTATTAAGACTTTAGTTATCTAACATAAACCACATTTTCAAAAAAACGAAAATGTCATGAAATTCAGTTCAAACTAAGAATCTTAAAGGCATTATTGTACTTTACACAGGAATACACACATGATGTAACAAAAGTAAGGCTTGAATGAATTATGTACAGAAGGTTGTATTTTAAATATACAAGTAAAAGAGATTACACAAAGTTATTGCCGTTATAACTTATTGATCGTTATCCTTATTTTTATTTAGGCTCAGATTGATTTCATCATGTAATCTTTTTGCCTCATTATTATTGACAAGTCTGTTATAAGTACCTATAGAATACCAGTATTCTGTTAAGCAGGACAGCATGCAATTTTGACATTACTTACCTCCTGTAATGTTTGACGATTGAATGATCACAGACAGTGAGTTGGTGGTCTTTTATGTACGTCCTCCCTTCCTTCTTGCTTCACAAGTCCTCTTATGAAAGTTTCCAGCACCGTCTAAACTCTCACACCATCACATGTTCCTGTTCTTCGTCATCACTGAGCCCTGAGCTCTGAGCTCACAAAATCTGCAGATCTTTTTTCTGAGGCTTCAGTACTGCGGTCATAGCCAGCCGACACTCGGATCTCCGTGGTCAAATCAGCCGACGTTGAAATTGTAGTGCACTTATATACTAGTACTTTTGGTATGCATTTAGACGGCGCAGATCGACGGTTTTAGCAAAGTTAGCGGTAAATAGACATGGGACTACTTCCGCTTTTCAAAATAAGGTGTCAAGAAAGTTTATATATAAAGTACACAAAAATAAGATTATTTGATTATATTTACAAGAAATAAAAACTAACATTTTTACTGTATACATTTTGAGATTTTATAAAGTAATTGTCTCACATTTCTACCTTCAAATCTGAAACTCCAGGGGTTAACAACTATTTTGCTCCATAAATCCAGTCAATGACTAAAAACACTTATAATTAAAATCTAACAATTTAACTGTATGAATATGGAGGGTTTCCAAGTAAAGTTCAACATTTTAACTATAAATTGATTTATAATCGGAAATTATAGGTGCAATAAAACGACGTTGCTCCATAATTCCAGGCAATGATATATATAGATAGATAGATATATTTGAGTATAGGACATCTCTGACTACACCCTTACTGAAAATCAAACAATTTTACTGTATAAATATGGAGATTTTTCAAAGTAAAATTTCAATTCAATTTTATTTATAGTATCAAATCATAACAGAGTTATCTCGAGACACTTTACAGATGGAGTAGGTCTAGACCACACTCTATAATTTACAAAGCCCCAACAATTACAGTAATTCCCTCAAGAGCAAGCATTGGAAGCAGTGGCTTCCCTTTTAGGAAGAAACCTCGGCAGACCCAGACTCTTGGTAGGCGGTGTCTGACGGGGCCGGTTGGGGGTGTGATGGCGATAATAGTCGCATTGAAGATAGTGGAACAGTGACTTTGAAGGTAGTCGTTGTAGTTCATGTCACAGCAGGGCGTTGCGGGATGAAACGTGGCGCTGCAGAGCACGGGTGGGTGCAGCAGACGCAGCAGGACGCGGCCGGGCGTTGAAGAAGAAACATAAGGACTCCGGGGAGTAAACTCCCCAGAGCTAGGTTAGTAACAAGCAGTTCTGGGACAGGATGCATACAAAAGGAAACGAATGAAAACATTGATGAGAGGCTGTACTGGCCTGCCTCCCTCTACTCTCACTATATTATTGATTATATGATCAATAAATCTGATGACTATGAAGAGAAGCAGGTGGGCCGGGTTAGGCGGACGCTGCAACTCCTCACTTCTTAACTATAAGCTTTATCAAAGAGGAGAGTTTTCAGTTTATTCTTAAATGAGGTGATGGTGTCTGCCCCCCTAACCCAGACTGGGAGCTGGTTCCACAGGAAAGGAGCCTGGTAGCTGAAGGCTCTTGCTCCCATTCTACTTTTGGAGACTCTAGGAACCACAAGTAACTCTGCATTCTGGGAGCGCAGTGCTCTAGTGGGACAATAAGGTACTAAGAGCTGTTCTAGATAGGATGGTGCTTGACCATTTAGGGCTTTGTAGGTCAGGAGAAGGACTTTAAAGTCAATCCTGTATTTTACAGGAAGCCAATGCAGAGAAGCTAAAAATCCCATACCTCTACCGTTAAATGACTAAAAATATGAAACTAGAGGTGCTATAAAAAGGCTTTGCTCCATAATTCCAGACAATGACTGATATATTTGAGTATAGGACATCTCAAACTACACCCTTAGTGAAAATCAAAATTTTTTACTGCATAATTTTGGAGATTTTATCAAGTAAATGTCCCACATTTATGCGGTAAAATGACCTCAAATCTGAAACTGGAGGTGCTATAAAAAGACACCGGCATATACTAAACCAGAATACTTGCATGTTGGGATGACTGTTATTCTTCTCTAAGAAAAGTTGCTTTTTGCAATTATCTGCAGCACACTACTCTCATATGTCATGTATCTCTACTTTCCCTTGCTCAATTCCTTCATATTAAGTAAAATGTATCATTTTGCAGATTAGCAACCAATCAAAATACAAATTTAAAAACTGTGACAACTGCAATGAAACATTTGGTTAAATTATGTTAAAGCTTGTTAAAGGCCTGCATTTAAAAATTATATTAAACAACATTAAAATAATATTGGACAGCATGAAGTTCTGTCTTTTCAATTAAAAGTGGTTCTATATTAACCTTTTACAGATTCTGTGTGACAGCTGTTGCCAGTGGTTTCATGCTCAGTGCCTACAGATGGACAACAGCACAGCTTGATGCTGTGAAGACAGGTGATTGGGATTGCCACATACAGTATGTGCTGTGTTTTTTTTTTTTACACTACTAGTGGTCCTCTAGCTAACAGTGTTGTAAATACAGTGTATGTGGAAAAGGGAGTGTGTTCCTTTGGTATAAAGTATCCAAGGTACATGGAGTAAGCAGCTTAAAATAAAGTGCTGTTGACTTTGTAAGTGTTAATGTCAAAGTTATCAAAAACTTAACTTCCAGGTGAAGTGCTTCACATTAAGAAGCCTCCAAAAATGTTTTCCCATTGTGTCAGAATTTATCTAACATCTTCCTGCATCGGGGGCTCTGTTCCTTAAACATCATGCTGTCACAGTGCTGTTGCTCTGTTGTTTAAGTTCTGAATTTCATGACTTTTGTAGCTGTCATTACTATTGAAATTATTCAGAGTCATTGTTCTTATAAAGTTCTAACAGTAATATTTTAATAAATTTTTTCTAATGTTTGTATTTTGTATTGTACCCTAACTACTAACCCATGATAAATAACCATACACTGGAATACAGCATAAATCAAGTGGTTTTCCTGTAGTGCTGGCAATGTTAAAGAAAGGTATAGAAGGAAAGAAATGTGTAACAGTAGGGACTTGTATACTACAAAGAAGGTAATGTACTATTACAAGATTCAGTTTCTGAGTGAAATGTCCTACCACCAATCTACCATGTTGGTGGCAGTGGTGAATAAACACAGTAATTTAAACATTAGCCTACACGTAATAAAGATTTTCAATATAGGCCTGGTATAACAACAACAGTGCCAATGCCAAGAACCCTAACCCTAGACTAGAGGGGGAGGCGGCCATTCCTTATTTCCCACACCCCTACTTCTGGCGCACTTGCTCGGACCACACAAGCAATGTCTTTTTTCAAAAACTCAAGTTTCAGAATTACCATAAAATGTATGGTATAAATGTGAGACCTTTACTTTGAAAAATCTCCAAAATGATACAGTAAAATTGTTAGATTTTCAGTATGGGTGTAGTCAGAGATGTCCTGTACTCAAATATATCAGTCATTGCCTGGAATTATGGAGCAAAGTCTTTTTATAGGACCTCCAGTTTCAGATTTTAGTCATTTTACTGTAGAAATGTGGAACATTTACTTAGTAAAATCTCCAACATTATACAGTAAAAATGTTTGATTTTCAGTAAGGGTGTAGTCAGAGATGTCCTTAACTGAAATATATCAGTCATTGTCTGGAATTATGGAGCAAAGTCTTTCTATAGCCCCTCAAGTTTCAGTTTGAGGTCATTTTCCAATAGAAATGTGAGACTTTACTTCACAAAATCTCTTCTGGTGAATGTAATCCATTAATCTCGTTTAATAGGCTACTTTGTATTAACACCTTATTTTGAAAACCGGTAGTAGTCCCATGTGTATCATTTCGCTAACTTCGCTAGTCAGTCCATCGCTTAGGCTACTTGTTTTATATCTATGCTTACTCGGTCTGCCACGCTTACCAGTATAAGAGTAGCCTACACTACAATTTTAGTGTCGGCTAATTTGACCACGGAGATCCGAGTGTTGGCCGGCTTGACCTTAGTGCTTCACTGGCACTGTTCAGGGTCTACCTACTCTCTGCCTCCTCTGTTTCTCTCACACACCCACTTTTCATCAAGCAAGCATGATGGGGGCGAAGCCCCACCCTCTGATTTGTCTTTTACAATATAGGGCGTGTGTTTGATTGAATCCATGGCATGGATGTGTGAGCTGTGCTTCATCTAAGTGGATCCATATGTATTTAAACCAGGAATTTGTGTTGGAGGTGTATGTGACTTTTTGTTTTGGGTGTTTCACATTTAACGATAAGCTGCTATATCTTTGTTATGACATCTCTGGTATGCTTGTAAGAAGATGGTTTAGGCACTTGGCAGTTTTTAGACATTCCAGGGTTATAATTGGTAATTACAGATTGCAAGATGATCAAAAAAACAACCAAACAACTTGCAAATATCTGTTCAGTCTTACTTGTGTACAGTGGTGTAGTCTAATGTATTGTAGTGGGTATACTGTACTGTATATTTATAGGCCAGGATGGGGGGCCATAGTGGGGTTCTGGGTATCCTCCCTCAGGAAAATTTTGAGTGTCAAAGACTTCATTTCCTGCACCAATTTACAGTGGAAATATCTTAAATTAGCCTATGGAAAGAAAAAAACAGATGACAATTCAAAATATATCAAAATAATAATGCAAAGTATGTTGCTACGTGTCATTGCGCCTTTTTAAGTGGGCATATGGAAATCCTGGAGCTTTTTTAGTGAGTATACTGTGTAGTAATCAAGCAGTTTGGCAGAAAACATTAGCCTACATTACAAAAATGTTATTTGTTTAGGGAACAGAGTTTTACAATTTGGTTTTTCTTAACTTGTTCATGTAAATTCATTGGCATTTCATTTTGGTGCTAAAATGTGAAGTGGCATTTCTTCAATAAATCAGTGGGGGAAAAAGTGTTCTGCTGCGTTTAATATTCCTGAGCTGCCATTAGTGAATCCATCTGTTTGTACAATTAAACTAACAAATGAACTCCTCACCACAGAAAACAGATAATGAGGGTGGAGTTAACGTATAGAAGTCAGTTGCTGCAGCGCCCAAAAATCACACTGGACACATGGTGGCTTTAAGGTTTACTGTTAAGATACTGGAAGATGCATAGAAGGGAATGTATTATCTTCTCAAAAAGGGCATACTAGTCATATATATTCTTCAACAAAGTCATCATGACCTCTTGTTATCATTGAGTAACATTCTGGGATGCAGGAGATACACCATATGCACTGTTAGCTAATACATTGATGGTGAAACAGTGAAATAGAGGAAGTTCAAGTTCTGTGTTCTTATCTGAGTGAGATCAAAAGGTCAGCAGTGAGCACACAGATGAATAAACGTGTAATATGGCAGTAAAAAGTACTTTATTTCTCCCTGTTTGACAAAAAAGAGTTAAAATCACTGAATTTGCAATTAGATGAGTTACAGATTGAAGGTAGTAATATAGCACTATTGATGAGTTTACAAGACCTACAGTAAAAACTCCACCTGGTAATAATGAGTGTATGTTTTCCCTAAAATATTAGAAAAATGAATAATTACATAGCTAAATCAGGCATGACTAAAGTTAGAGGTTTTATGACAAAACAACTCTGTTTAGATGAGCAAGTTGGAGATAAAAGAGAAACACATTACAATGTTGTCTTGGGCAAAATGTTAGGCTAAAATTATATTTTGTTAACGTCAAAATGCTTTCTAACAGTTCATTATTGGACTTAAGAGGAGTATTGCTCTACTCTACAACCAAGAGTCGGCCAAGACCAGAGCTACCAATGGGCTGTGGAGTACATGCCCTAAATACTCCACCGGTTTTCCACTGTGCTCAAACATTCCCTGTGACCCCTGCAGTATGATTTCCTCTTTCCATGCTTACCCTGTGTGTGTGTGTGTGTCCACTGATGTGTGAGCTCAGCATACTGAAAGGGCCTATTCACCCGTTGCCATAGCAATGAACTTGGGTGCCGTTCATCAATTTGTCCTCTTTTGTTTGTGGTTTGTTTTAAAGTCCAATCACTTCTCGTGGAATTTGTGGCATCCATTGTCATTTTGTGCAGGTTTAAAAGCTTTGAAAGCTTTTTCGACCAGCAGTTGAACATTTCACCTCAAAAGAATAATATTATTATTATAATTAAAAACATTTGTATGAAAACTTAACGATACAATAATAGAGCAACTATGTTTTTTTCAATCCTTTTCTAGGCTATATTGTAAGTTATTTTAAGTGATCAGGGACCACTCCAAAAAAGGGAGTCATAACTGCACATTGCACATTGTTGTGGTTCAGTTTTTATAATGGAGGCTTGTGAAATTACAGGGGCACTGTTTAGTCATCTCAACAGCTACTCTGCTCCACAACCTTCTGACTGATGTTGTACTTCCTGGTGTCCAAGACATGATTCATTTTGGAAAAGCACATTCCTCCCTTGTTTTCATCTAAGGAAAAGAAACTGTTGTTGTTTTTGATGTTTATATATGCGGCTATCTAGTGCCTGGCACAAGTTTATAAAACAACCAGTCTTGTAAGTACTTGAAAGCAATACTTGAGTAAAAGTACAAGTATCTTACCAGAAAAAAACTTTGGTAGAAGTTAAATTCACCTTTTAGAATATTACTTGAGTAAAAGTTTTTCTTCTTTTCTTTCTCTATTTCCTGTACTTAAGTATCAAAAGTAATTTTCTGATATTAAATGTACTTAAGAATTAAGTAAAAAAAATTTGATTCTGAACTTTATTGTGGCTTCCTTAGTAAAGCATAACTCCAGGGTTTCCTCACCTTCTTAAACATCATGTAGAGTAACATTTGCCATAATGAAGTAAAGTACAAATAGGTGAAACTACTACTTAAGTACAGTAACAAAGTATACTATACTATACTATACTTACTTACAACAAAGCATTTGTACTTTGTTACTTGTACTTTGTTACATTACAACACTGGAAACAACACGTTTCAAATATTCTTTGACACTGATTTATTGGTGCATATATTCAGGTATGTGATCACAGGAGTGGACCAGAACACACTGCAATGTTGGAACAGGTTGCATAATTTTTAATTTGACTGATTTAGTTATATATATATATATATATATATATATATATATATATATATATATATATATATATATATATATATATATATATATATATATATATATATATATATATATATATATATATATATATATATATATATATATATATATATATATATATATATAAACTTACATCAGCATAGCTGTTTTTGAAAATTGCATACTGTATTATAAATTCTGTACTGTATTATATAATATCAAATACAGTATATATATATAATACATATGATGGAAAACAAATGACTTGTGATCACTTTTGACTACATTGTCTTGACCTTTGCTCAATGAAGATTAACATTTCACTGTACATAGGAAAACAGAAAAATAAATGTGTAAAACATACAAATACTGTTAGACATTAGTACATATCACATTTTGCATGCAATCTTAAGGAGATAGCAAAGAAAGGATGACTGAAAGAAAGTTTTATTTCATATGTTTATTTTAAAGATTAAATGTTTGGTCTATGAAAAAGACCTGAAAAATGCTCACGATAACCTCCAAAAGCCCAAAGTGACGTCTTCCAATTGCCTGGTTTGTCTGACCAACAGTCCAAAACACACAGCTATTTGATTTACTATCATATAAGACAAAGAAAAGCAGCAAATCTTTACATTTGACAAGCTGATTGAGAAACTAATTGATCAATTCTCAAAATAGTTCCTGATTCATTTTCTTTTGATTGGCTAATTGAATAAGTAACCAATCCTTAAAGCTTTACATAAATTATATAAAATTATGAACAAAGAAAACAATATAAGCTTACATCAGCAAAGCTGTTTTTGAAGCTTGCATGCTGTATTATATATACTGTACTGTATTATATAATATTAAAAACTATATTATCGTACAGAGATTCTTTGCTATCTTAAAATACCTTCATCTTAAATTTTGTCACAATATTTTAAATTCCATATTCCAAGTCTGACTGCCTTATAGAAACACTTGAAGATACAACCACGTCTAGAAAATCTACACCTAATAGGGATCTTTTATAAAGTACAACCCTTGGAAAAGGACTTTTATCTTGGTCTGTTGTGCACCAGGCCTGATAACATGTTTTGTTACACTGGAGGATGTGCACGCTCCGCCTTCAGCTTATCCATGAGGCGACACATGCAAAACATGGCACCAAGAATGAGGAACAAGCCTGTGGCCACCAGAAGGATGTGAGTAAACATGAGGAGCCCAGTCAAAGCCTCATCTGAGGGCAGAAACCACACGTACACCCAGCCGTTGTGAAGTTTGTGGTGAACAAACTCGGGCCCCTGTTCAACCACCAATGTGTCATAGAAAGGACGGGACATGTAATCAGACAAGGCAATCTCATTGATGAGATGGAACTTCTCGTTAGGCCGGGTGGTGGTGGTGGTGGGAGTTTGGAGAGTTGTTGGTAGGATGGTGGTATGTAAGGTAGATGGTTTTATAGTTGGAGTGGTTGTTGGTGTTGTGACTTGTTGGGTAGCTCCATGAGTGGGGGTTGATGTTGTTGTATGCGGTGTGGTTTCTGAAGCTACAACTGATGTTTGTCTGCTGATTGTAATAGTGTGGAATGGTTTTGTTGGCTCGTGTATAGAAAGATATCTTGGTTGGACTATCCCAGCATCGCAAAAGTTTAACTCCTCATCACGCAGGGAATCAATGGTACGGAGCTGTTGGTGCACTGGACTCTGACACATCACATCCTGTCTGTCAAGAACCACATGTTCATTATGTCTTATCCATTTTGCAATACCTCTGATACTACAAGTACAGTCCCAGGGGTTGCCACTCAGAGTAAGAGCCTTCAAAGCTGTCTTAAGGTGGTTATTGTTCAAATCAACTGACAAAACCCCTCCGATGCCCTGAAAGATGTTTTCTGGTAGGCTCTGCAGCTTATTGTCATTAAGAAGCAGCATGCCCAGTGTGGTTAGTCCGGAAAACAGTTGAGGATGTAGATAATGGAGGTCGTTGGATTTCAATGAGAGCTTCTTAAGCTTGGGAATGCAGCAGAAGAGGTCTGAGGGCAACTCCCTCAGCTTGTCATTAAAATGAAGGTTAAGGCTCCGGAGCCCAGACATGTTTGCAAACAAATTCCCAGGAACAGTGGTGAGGTTAGTGGCATACAGATAAAAGTCTGTCATGTCAGGCATGTGACCCATCAGCTGGTCTGGTAGAGATAATAACGGGTTGTTGTAAATGGTAAGCTTGCTCAGCTTTGGCATGTTGTAGAAGCTCTTTGCCGGGATAGCTTGAAGCCGGTTAGAGGAAAGGGTCAGTATTGTTAAGTTCCTCAGTGACCAGAACACCTGAGGTGGAAGGCTGGTGATCTGGTTATGATGGATTTTTAGCTCCACAAGGTTGACAAGTTCATCAAAAATCCCAGCTTCTAGCACTTCTAGCTCATTGTTATAGATCATAAGCTTGCGAAGACTAGTCAAGTTGTGAAATATAGTTGGTGGAAGTTTCTTTATGGAGTTCCTGCCAAGGTTCAGAAATTGAAGTTGGGTCAGTCCATCAAAAACATTTGAAGAAGGACTACTAAGTTTGTTCCAGCTCAGGTCCAGATCCAGCAACCTGACAAGTCCTTCAAACATATCCGGAGCAATGGTCTCCAACTGGTTCCCGTCTAAATGCAGCTGCTCCAGAGTGATCAGTGGACTGAAAACCCGAGCAGGGAGGGTAGAGAGATCATTGGACGACAGCTTGACAGACTTAAGCTGTGGAGCAACATGGAAGGCGCTGGGATGGATAGTGTGCAAATGGCTGTGAGTCAGACTGAAACGCAACAGGAGGTCCATGTTTGCCAAGCTCTGCTCATTTATGACGTTCATGTTTGTGTCATTAAGCTGCAGCAGGTATGTGTGGACAGGCAGCTGCTTTGGTATATCTGTGATGGTGTCTCCAACACACTTGACAGGACCTTTAAAATAACACTGGCAACTTCTGGGGCAGAGCATATTGCAACTGAGGTGTGGCAGTGTGAAGAGGAAAAGTATCGTCCTCAAGGTGCCTGCAAAGTTGAAATAAAGACACATTTGACAAATTAGATTAAATCTAAAATGAAGTCTCTTTAAACCCCCCTCAAGTAGCAGTATATACTGTAGTAAAGGTCTTTCACTGTTAATTAAAAAGGCCAAAGATTTTCTTCAACTCAGATTTGATCTGTTTTCAAATCAAATTCAATTCTTTTTTTTCAGGCATTTTTAGGTCTTCATTTTGACAGGACAGCTGAAGACATGAAAGGGGAGAGAGAAGGGGAATGACATGCAGCAAAGGGCTGCAGGTCGGAGTCAAACCAGGGACTGCTGCATCGAGGAGTAAATCTCTGTATATGGGTGCCCGCTCTACCAACTGAGCTATCCGGGCACCCTGGAATTCAAGTCTTGACATAGTTCTCAAAGAATAATTATAAAACAATAAAGAAAAAACATTTAGGATATGTTCGCTTCTCTTTAATAAGAGTAAAAGACCTGATCCTATCCTGACTTGGGATAAAAACCAAAACAAGTTAAATATTCTACCAACCTCTGAAGTGAGAATCCATCATTGTTCGTTTGGTGTTATGATCATGTCGCTGTGATCTGTGCTGCTCTTTCAGGGCTGTCTTAAAGAGCTGGGCACCCTGTCTATCAAGTTACCCTGCCCTCTGCTCTACCAAAATGCCCGCCCAAAAACTACACTACACATCCTTCATGCTGCACAGCCATTGACCTTAGCCCCCTATCTCACCAACCGTGGACGTGGAATAATGTGACGATATTGAATATAGGCGATGACTTATTTAGATAGGCTTATTTCACTTGACCCATGTTTTACTGGACATATTAGTATTGGAAATTCTAAAATAAGCGACACTACAGGCAAAAACATTTTTCAATTTTAAGGGTTTTGGGCTATTTTGCTTACATAAACTGTATGTCTTATTTCAGGCTAGTGGGAAAAAACATCCAAAATACACTTTTAGGTGTTATTTTACTACATTTTGTCTATTTGCGCCTGTATATTTCTCCTAAATTCACCTCATTTGCATATTTAAACATAAAACAGTTTCATGGTGATATGTGTTAGTTAAAATAGTTTCCCTATTCTCCTGTAGTGTCTCCCCTTAATATTGGACCCATTATAAACGTATTGTAGCGTTACAATTATTCTCTTTTTATGTTTTGTGCTTTAACTAACTTACAGTATTTGTAATTGGCAGTTTACTACTGCTGCCCCAGAAAGGGGAATGCTGAGTTGCCTTTCACATGTTTTCTTTCCTTATGTGCTATGTTTTTGGGGGAGTTTTTTCCTTCTTTGGTTGTCTTAGGTGTCAGATATGGTTAAGCCTTTTGTACATACTATTATTCACTCTTGTGTGAGTGACACAGAGGATGCTGTCTCATTTCCTGTAGACTTATCTCCATGGTCTGACTCCACTCTGCCTGCGCTCCATTTTATGGACTGAACTGAAACAGATAACACCAATTTCTGTATTGAGTCAGTTAGGTTGTTTTGTGTCTTATGCCTGTAGTGTGACAGGGCAGTTGTATGAACACTGTCACTTTTGTTTTAGATTTGTATAGATTTGACACATACAGGTTCTTCTTCAGTGTGTCACCTCTCAAAATGTTGCGTATGTGTAGAGAGAGAAAGAAAGTGTTCTGCTAGTGTTTGTGATTCATGGGCCTCTCACTGGCAGTCACAGTTAAACTGAGTTCCAGGCAGTGATGATGTACTGGTGAGTTACTCTGATACCAGCAGATGCATGATGTGTGTTGAGTATTACACCCCTTGAATTTAGGGGCAAAATAATCATGTCAGCAATGTACAAAAAATAAATTGAAATGTTAACTTGGGAAAGATTTTTCAATCAGAATAATTTGAAATTAATTGCGGATTAGTTTGATCAAGTTATGTTTTTCTTGTTTTTTTCAGTGGCTTTAAAGTCCTCCGAGAGCAGGTAGTGATGATGGAGACAATGAGTGAGTTTGTGTTGCTGTAAGATGCTGAACTGGGATAGAAAACATGAATATAGTCCTGTATATGAAAGAAATAGTTAAAAATAGAACCCAGCGATAATTATGTGATATGGAAAGTTTTGGTCAGTTTATTTTTATTTTTCCAATTACATCTTACTGGCTATTATCTTACCACATGACACGCAGGAGCAGATACAGTGCCAAACATAATGAATGAATTATACTGAACGACTGCAAAATACAAAATGCAAAACAGAAAATAAGATTATTTGTGTATGCCTATATGTAATGAACTGCCACAGAGTAATCTATTGTACCATGGATTGGTTCTTTGTTTCTTTCCCTTCACTATTTGAAATTAAAAAAGGACTATTTGGACATTTACTTCAGAAGTGCTCACTGATCAAATTATTTTTGCCTTCTTACACAGAAGAATGTGTTATCATCCCTTTACTGTAGATATTTTGTCGTACCATATTTCCCATGTTTACTCGTGTGCATGTGGCTATTTGTGTGTGCAATCAAAAGTCAACACTTTCTTTGATGCTGCTGTGAATGTAGCTGAGCGTCACATTTAGTCTGGTTTCCCTGAAACCTCTTCTGGTCATCATTCTCTGTGTGATCCCATTATTTAGACTAAGCCTGTGACTCAGCTTTGTCACCCTCTTCCAAAAGACCCAGACAAATGAACTTGACTAATAATTCAGTAATTCACACGCTCACCGCAGATGTGCAACATGTGCCACATTCCTTTACATAGGCGTTTATTTCCACTGTTTAGTTGACATCTGAAGTAAATAAATAATAAAAGTAGGTATGACGGTTAAGAGTATTTATGTTGTTCAGTTATATGTTTTCTTTTGATGGGAAAGTGATGCAAATAATTGTCTCCGTTTCCAAACCTCTAAACACAGTCAATTGAGTGACCAGGTTATATTCAGTCATTTTCTCTGAGGATTAAAAGAAAAAAATACAGATTTACATATAATTTTATTTATTTTGTAAAATTAACAGCAGTACATTTCTAAAAGCAGTGGTAGATGTGATGTTTGTTGGCAGCGGTACAAAAAAGGTTATGCCCAATACTGCCACAAGAGAGCAACATAAACACAAGCAGTAGGCAAATAAAATCCCTGCGAAAATAATATATCTTTGCAGTCAAGTACATTTAGTCATATCTGACCCTCAAGTATTTCTAGGGAGTAGCTGATTATTTACAGATTAAAGATGTACAGCCGCAGTCCTTAGATCTCTCATGAGAGCACCTCAGTGCGGAGTTAATGTTTATTAATGACTTTAAATATGGTACAACTCTATATTGCTGGGATAAATACAGTGTGATATTACTGGTGTTTTGAGTCTTAAGGCTATGTTGGGCTTTGCAGCTAGTGGTCCTCCTGCTCTTGCATCCGTGTCAGACGCAGTACTTCCAGAAGCAAGCTGCAGATGAAAGGAGACAAAGACATCTTACATGTGGAATATTAATACCGCAATGGTTAGAATTAACTATAAATATTAATGAGGATGTATGATACATTTTAATCCAGAAGTACCGAATTTAACTCACGTTCACCCCGCTTCCTTGTTATGGATTTGCCTTCTGCCAAATTGGCTGTGATCTCCCTCTCCAGCTCCAGGTCCTCCTTCAGCGCCTGCAGCTACAAGCAGAGATCAGAGTAATTAAACGCACCACAACATCACAGTATCAATACACCATCTATTCAGTGACTTTTGTAAGGAAGTATAGTTTGATGAATTTTCATTCAGAGCCTCATGTGTACTTGGAATTGTTTTTTTTTTTTCTTCCGAAAATAAGATGCAAACACTCCATGTATACACAAACACAAGATATTAACACTGTGGTAAACCATGTTCCAATTCACATTTTTTCCAAAGTTGCTTCAAGGTCAATCTGTAAATATTCTTACCTCCTCTAATTGAGCTAATTTATTGGCCAGCTCCAGACCTGCAGATAACAAATCCAGTCATCATCAAAGCAAATAATGCACTTGTGTTATTCATATTAGTTTCACAATTATTTATTTTTTTATCTCTCACCTAGAGGATCATCCTTTTCAACAGGAACTAAGCTATTGTGTAGTAACAGTGCTAGGATCTTGCTCTGATGATTTGTGTCTTCTTTTGGATTAAAAGCATTGTTTCCTGCACATACAAAGCAAATAAAAGTGCTCCCTGAATATCACAAAACATGAAACAGAAAATGTCACATCCATCCCATTTCATAGTTAGGCATCATCTCCTAAGCTGTTGCATTTTGGCAAAACTGAACCATTACACCAAAAATGGCACAAATTTAACAGATGCAGCATAACAGCATCCCCTAGCAGCATTTTCACTATATATAGACGTAAAACAATGATATTTTTGCACACTTACCAGGGTTAAATATGCTCTGTCCCTCCACATTTAGCACTCCTTGAAGTAGTAACAAACCCAGCAGTCCTAAGCAGTAGTTCACAACTGTAACCCTATCCATAGTACTCATTGTAAGGTCCCAAACTATCGCTGCACTACGAGCACTCCTTTAAGCAAGACTGCCTTGGGTCCATCCTGTCAATATATTTATCCTCTCAGGGACCAGGAGGAGGGGCCAGTCAGCCCCTTGCGTACTAAATCAATAGCTAGTCATCGTGGGTTTCGTCAATAAGCCACCTTTTACATGGAACATGGAGAGTCTGAGTAAAATATGGTAATCTGATCTGACGTAGGTGAGGCCGGTAACCCTACATCACTCTGACAAGGGCAAATCAAACCAAGAGAGGAAGGTATCAATCATCCTGTTGGTTATGTGAGACCAGAATCAGAGGTTCTTGGCACATGCAAGTCTTTTTCTTTTACATTAATTGCTTCTTTAAATAGATATGTGAAAGTGTGTTGTTGTTGGGAACGAGGGGTCAAATAAATTGATTCAGTCTCGAAGTGCATCATAGCCAGAGATGAGCTAATCTAAGGAAAACACATCTCAAACCTCTGCCAGAGAAGCAGGCACTGCTTGTGCAGTGTTAGGGAAATGAGCTAGCTGCCACCTGGCTTGTGAGGGTCTCATAAAAGCTGCCATGTACCCCTTCAGACTTGATTTAGGAGCCTGGTGACGTGCGGTGTCTCGCATCCAAGATCCTTTCATAAATCTATCAATTTAGTCACGCAGCTTTTGAATACAGAGCAGCTCAAGGACCCGATGAAGACTAAATCCAGCAATGTGGAACAACATGAAAGAGTCTTAGGGATCAAACCAGTAGTTTAAGTCATATAAAGTAAAATTAAATGGATTGATTAGGCAACTGAAAAAGTTATGTCACAAATACAGACAAACTAGACATAATTAGCAAGGGAAATAAATAAAAGCAGGGCAGCCTATTGTTCAAATCAAGTAAATGTCAGCTGCATGCACCAAGGCCTTATTCTTTCTCTAAATGATAAAGCATTGTTCAAAGCTTTTGCAAACAATGGAACCACATTTCTATTACTTATTATTCTTATTCTTTATTTATAAAGGACAACACACATTAATCAACATTTCTGTAAATGTGCCAGTATTAGCCAGTCGGCTAATTTTCAACTGTAGTCCTGTGGCCAGATGATTTTAGACCAGAGCAGCAGGAAGCAGCAAGACATTAGTACAGGTTAAACTATACAGATAGCAGTCAACAAGACACCATACAGACCACTAAAACAACAGATAAGTCTTCTCAATTAGCCATGCAGAGCTACAGGAAGCAGCAAAACATTAGCATAGCTACACATCAAACAGTATCCACATTAATTATAAGAAGCCATGCAAGCATCAGAACACAGCCAAGCAACATAGACCTAAGCCATCTTCTAGCACCGTTTAATGTGTGAGAAATATGTGGGCCGAAGTCATGTAGTAATCAATCCTGTTTCTGCTTCCAGCAAGTCCACTGCATCACTAATGAAAGAGACCAGGGCCACGTTGGACTCATAATATGTCACTGAAAAATAAACCACAAGACTAATTTAGCATTAAGTATGGACACAGTCCCTGGACGTCTAATGATGTTACTGACAGGCCAGAAAATGGACCACTAATACCAGTTGATTATAATTTATGTCCAGTAATGAAAATGAATTGGAAACAGGTGTTATGCAGGTGTGGTATACACCTGCAAGTTGAAATGCTGAACACTAGAGGGAGCAATTACATTAACGCAATCATAATACCAACTGCCGTGTGTGTGTGTGTGTGTGTGTGTGTGTGTGTGTGTGTGTGTGTGTGTGTGTGTGTGTGTGTGTGTAGAGAGAGAGAGAGAGAGAGAGAGAACAAGAAGAGCACATAGACAGCTTGTCTCCTCTTCAGTCAAACAAACACGCTTGTAGTCATTCTAACTATTGTTTTTAAACGTACGCCGCGTGCAGTTGCTCGAGGTATTTTTTATTCATTTGGACGATAGATTTAGCCCAGGGAGGTGATGAAGACTTCCTGTAGCTGCAGATGTCTAATTCCCTTGAGGAGAGAGCTGCGTCAAGACAACCTGCTGTAGCTGGAACTATACCGGAAGTGTGATAATTCGGTCTTAAAAATGTTATCGAAAGTTGCAAGCATGGCTGCCTTTCTAAGATGTTATGAGTATCCTTGGATTTAGGTAGTGTAAATGTTCTCGCAGATTCTTGCCTATGACTTGGGAATTATTATTTTACAGTTTGGTTATTTTGGATGCCATTAGGCTACTCAATACGCAATAAGTCTTGACATTTTTTGTATTTTAGCCACTATTGTTTTTAACAAATTGCAGCACTGTGCATTTTTGTGTCATCAAACCAGATAAACGTAATCTAATAACATTCAATCAAAAAGTCAAGGTTCACTTGTGAGATTTTTTTTTACTAATATCTCACTGCTTACTTGAGCAAATATAACTTGCTCTGATGCTATAGGCTATAGAACTTTTGTCAATTATTTTAAACAATTTGAAATGTAGGGGTGTCAAATCCTACATTTTAACATGAAAATGTAATGTATGTCTATTTTTCTCTGTGATCTTCTCACTGGTTGGAAGTTACAGGGCTTATTTTGAAAAAAATTATGCAGTGTAGGCTACTGTATTGGCAGCATTTTAACTGACGTCAGTCACTGACAGTGTCCTGAATGAAGCAGATTAGCTGAGTTTTAGTGTAACAATATTAATAAGTAATACCTAATATTGTTTTACTTTAATTGTCGCTTATTTGACCATGCATTGTTATTGTTATACAGAAACATTTAAAACTAAAGCTAAATTTCCAAGGGCTTTAAAATTCCACGTCTTTTATTTTGAAATCTCTAGCGGAAGTCGTGTGTTAAGTCGCCGTGACTTGGTGGGTTGGTTAGTTGGTTGAATGAAGGTTCAGGGAGGGACAGACGGACGCTCGTAGACAACCTGGCACGGTAGCTCTTCAGCAGAGTAGCTGCTAGGCAATTACAGCAGCGACGAATCGAGAGAGGGTGGCCTCCGAAATTAATCAAAAGGGCCGTCCAGCACCTGAACCATCAATCGGGTTTATGAGTAAAAGCGATCGATCAGCCTGCAGTTAACCTTCGGTGAAACGCGGGAGTGTTATTCAACGTCAACGGTTTCTTTTGACTTATTATCGGTGACAACATGGCTGAATGTAACGTTAGCATCGACAAGAATAAACTACCTGGAGTGAAAGAGGGTAACGTCCATAACATATTTGCTGGCTAAATGTGAAGTAAGCTAGCTGTTTCGCATGGTGACACTAGCGATGCTAATGAGTTGTATTATAACACAGGTGTTTCTTTTTGGTATTATGGTTGTGATGGTTGTTAGCACAGCTTGCTAGTTGATGCTAAGTCAGTAGTCTTAATGCTGGAGTCAGGTAGAACAGCACTGATTAGACTTCGGTTACAGGCGTCGTGCCAGATTGTGTGTTTCCAGTCAGAGCTAAGGCGAAACACTATTTTAGCATGGAGGTTGGCATAATGTATCTTCACATTTCAGATAACGTTAATTGGTTTGGAGTTAGGTGAAATGGTTTGTGGACAAAGGGACATAAAATGTAATGGATACCTTTTTCAAGTAGATTTGTAACCTTAATAGTGTTAAACACAATTTTAACATGTAAATATCTGTCATATCCACCGACCTTGGATATATAAGCAACCTGTTATTATTATAATAATAATAATAATAATAATAATAATAATTCTTAACTTATTCCAGCACCATTTGCACTTTTGCATTGCCCTGTATTACAGTTTACAATCCTCATAAAGCTCTTTGTTTACATGTGTATCTGTAGGTATGTACTTATATCTGTACATAGTAGTCGTATGTCTGTTTACTTTGTTGAGCTTTGTTGTCCTTGTTTTAGCCGTATGGCTAGTTCTGTGTATGTACTTTGAGATACAACAAAAAGCTGGAGTCAAAATACTATTGTTCACATTTAATTAAAGCTGATTCTGATTCAAACAATCTGGCAGTTTGACCAGTTGGAAAACCCGTTTGTGGAAATACAGCGTAGGAACCAGGTGATTTGTAGCCTAATCCCATATAGGTGTTTTCCTGTTGTAAGGTATGTGGAGTACAAGATGCATTGTCTGTTGTGATGATGAAAGCAGCATGGACAGTGGCCTCTCTTTTTTTGATTTTCATATCCGCCATATCCGGTTACACTTTGCTTTTGGCTGTAAAGTCAGCTTAGAAACATTATCTTGAAAGACTTGGTCACCAGCAAGACAAAAACAACGGCAACCCCATCCCTCATAACTTTTATACACACTCAAAACTTCTTATTCTTCTGCGGTTAACTGATGTGAAGGTGAAAAGCAGATGGAGAGTGTGGCTTTTACACTGAAGCAGATTTTGGATGGGATGCTGTGCTGGAGGGAAGGACCCGTCCTGTTAGTGTGAAGCAGCTGCTCAGCAGGATGCTTGTTATTCTGGTCAGAGAGAGAGAAGGATCGTGCATTCCCACTGCTTGGCTAGTCTGCAGAGGGAAAGCTGCTGGAAAAGTTTCAGTTTCACCCCTTGTGTGTTAGGAAAATAATAAAAAAAAAAAAAAAGTGAGCTGTCTACTTGTACTGCTATACTGTAACTCTCAGATGATCTGGGCTTATAACTGGCCATTTCGCTCTGCACATGAAGCACTGAGACTTGAGTCTTTGTGCATCGTGGTGTCAGGCTGATTTTCTCTTTCCAGCGCAACACGATCAAATGATGGTGTGAGAACTTAAAACCGTAGCAGATGTAGTCCATCTGTCACTTGTTGCTTGGTGTCATGAAAACAAGACCCAGTTCAATACGGCATTTTTCCAAAATGTTGACTTTCAAAAGATTTTTAAGGAACTGTCACACAAACCCAAATTGTTACTGTAGTTAAAAGGACTAGTGTTTTGCGCTATACAGGCCAGAATAAATCTCAGGTTTCTTGGCTTAGAAGATTAAGCATATGGTTGAAAAAGGCCTGGTCTGTATTAATCAAATCCTGTACTGATCGGAGGCAGTGGGGGGCTTTGTGGAGGTCTCGCCCTTCTCTTCGCAGCATCTGTTTGAATCCAACAATCCTCCCGGTCACCTCGCATTGTTTCAAATCAGGAAATCTGGACCACTCAACATGTTTTATTTGAATCCCAGGTGTTTTTGTGCTTGTCAATAATGCACACTAACACATAGTCATAGATTGTTGCTGGTTGTTAATTTTTTATGTGGATGAGGTCATCTTTGTGAGAGCAGATGATGGCCTGTGAGCATGGCAGTGTGTGGTTACTGAGTGTGGCTATGCTCTGTAATGAAAGCTGAGAGGAAGAGAGCTGTAAATATGAGATTAGTGTTAGAGCTGGGCAATAAATCAATATTATATCGATATCGTGATATGTGACTAGATATCGTCTTAGATTTTGGATATCGTAATATGGCATAAGTGGTGTTTTTTCCTGGTTTTAAAGGCTGCATTACAGTAAAGTGATGTCATTTTCTGAACTTATCAGACTGTTGTAACTGTTATATTTTTTGCCTTTACCCACTTAGTCATTATATCCACATTACTGATGATTATTTATCAAAAATTTCATTGTGTAAATATTTTGTGGAAGCACCAATAGTCAACATTACAATATCGTTGCAGTATCGATCGAGGTATTTGGTCAAAAATATCATGATATTTGATTTTCTCCATATGGCCCAGCCCTAATTAGTGTCAAAGAAAATTGTATATATAAATGATGATGTACGATATGAATAAGTTTCATCGTATAACAAGAGTAGGTAAAAGAAATATCCTGACTACGTTTTAATCTTTAGTTTGGTCTTCACTGAAGACAACTGCTGGCAACAGCAGTGTTGCATGGCTGCTTGCAAGATGAAATCATGGCTTAATTTTGTTCTTCTATATTTGATGCAATGATGTTTACACACGTTTTGCGGCTGAATAAGAGTTTCTTACTGCAGCATTTTAAGATATATGCTAAACAGGGTGGTTAAATCCATGTTGACTGAACCGTAGAAGCGAACGCTTTAAAGTACATGAGTCCTATGGTCCACATCCCTAGTTGGCTGAGGCTGTGAGAAAGGTCTTACAGTTCCCCTTAGCTTTTACTGTTTCCTACACAGGAATCTGTCAGCATTTGAAGACTGGTGGATCCCAAATATTCAAAGAAAGAAAAGTGGCCTCATTTCAGTACCATTTAGATTGATGTGGTGTGTTGGTATCAGGTCTGTATGAGGGAAAACTCCCCTCATGCAACCGTTTGCACAATTGTTTCCGCAATGAATGTTCAGGGTTTTGGCAGTATCTGGATTATTGAAACCATAAATGGAAAGTCTGCTCTAGTTAAAATTTGTTGTGAAGATGTAAGATGAAAACAAGCAGTAAAGTATGTCACTCTCTGTATACAGATAAGATCATGATTTTAGCCATACATGTCCAGTTGGCAGAGTTTACAGCTGAGAAAACCGGCCAAATAAAATTATAATCTGCTGTCAAAAACTTTAGTAAATGACTCACTGGTAAATACAGTGGGGAGAACAAGTATTTGATACACTGCCAATTTTGCAGGTTTTCCCACTTACAAAGCATGTAGAAGTCTGTAATTTTTAATCATAGGTACTCTTCAACTGTGAGTGACGGAATCTAAAACAAAAATCCAGAAAATCACATTGTAAGATTTTTAAGTAATTAATTTGCATTTTATTGCATGACATAAGTATTTGATACATCAGAAAAGCAGAGCTTAATATTTGGTACAGAAACCTTTGTTTGCAATTACAGAGATCATGTTTCCTGTAGTTCTTGACCAGGTTTGCACACACTGCAGCAGGAATTTTGGCCCACTCCTCCATACAGACCTTCTCCAGATCCTTCAGGTTTTGGGGCTGTCACTGGGCAATATGGACTTTCAGCTCCCTCCAAAGATTTTCTATTGGGTTCAGGTCTGGAGACTGTCTAGGCCACTCCAGGACCTTGAGATGCTTCATACGAAGCCACGGCCCATCTTCAATGTTCTTACTGAGGGGAGGTTGTTGGCCAAAAATCTCGTGATACATGGTCCCATCCATCCTCCCCTCAATATGGTGCAGTCGTCCTGTCCTCTTTGCAGAAAAGCATCCCCAAAGAATGATGTTTCCACCTCCATACTTCACGGTTGGGATGGTGTTCTTGGGGTTGTACTCATCCTTCTTTCTCAAAACACGGCGAGTGGAGTTTAGACCAAAAAGCTCTATTTTTGTCTCATCAGACCACATGACCTTCTCCCATTCCTCCTCTGGATCATCCAGATGGTCATTAGCAAACTTCAGACGGGCCTGGACATGCGCTGGCTTGAGCAGGGGGACCTTGCATGCGCTGGAAGATTTTAATCCATGACGGCGTAGTGTGTTATTAATGGTTTTCTTTGAGACTGTGGTCCCAGCTCTCTTCAGGTCATCGACCAGGTCCTGCCGTCTAGTTCTGGGCTGATCCCTCACCTTCCTCATGATCATTGATTCCCCACGAGGTGAGATCTTGCATGGAGCCCCAGACCGAGGGAGATTGACCGTCAACTTGAACATCTTCCATTTTCTAATAATTGCACCAACAGTTGTTGCCTTCTCACTAAGCTGCTTGCCTATTGTCCTGTAGCCCATCTCAGCCTTATGCAGGTCTACAATTTTATCCCTGATGTCCTTACACAGCTCTCTGATCTTGGCCATTGTGGAGAGGTTGGAGTCTGTTTGAGTGTGTGGACAGGTGTCTTTTATACAGGTAACGAGTTCAAACAGGTGCAGTGAATGCAGGTAATGAGCGGAGAACAGGAGGGCTTCTTAAAGAAAAACTAACAGGTCTGTGAGACACAGAATTCTTACTGGTTGGTAGTAGAAATGTTCGATACTGCCTAAAACGCTAGTATCGGTATCGGGAAGTACTGGAGTTTATGCACCGATCCAATACCACGTAATAAAGCCCTAAAGAAAATCTACATTAAAGTAGTTTATTTCTGTTCTTTTTCCGTTATAACTGACTGTCAAACTGGAGAATAAAAGAAAGTTCTGGGGCATTCATTGTTTGTGTTTGTTCATGTTTCACAAAGAGTTTAACCTGAGCCAGACCGACAACAAAGATAGAAATCATATCACATCCATACAGGGATTGTAGTATACAGCTGTTAAAACATAATGAAATATATGACACTCTGGTATCGGATCGGTACTCGGTATCGGCCGATACGCAAGTTCAGGTATCGGAATCTGTATTGGGAAGCAAAAAAGTGGTATCGGGCCATCTCTAGTTGGTAGGTGATCAAATACTTACAGTACAGGCAAAAAGTTTGGACACACCTTCTCATTCAATGCGTTTCCTTTATTTTCATGACTATTTGCATCGTAGATTCTCACTGAAGGCATCAAAACTATGAATGAACACATATGGAATTATGTACTTAACAAAAAAGTGTGTAATAACTGAAAGCATGTCTTATATTTTAGATTCTTCAAAGTAGCCACCCTTTGCTTTTTTGATAACTCTGCAAACCCTTGGTGTTCTCTCAATGAGCTTCATGAGGTAGTCACCTGAAATGGTTTTCACTTCACAGGTGTGCTTTGTCAGGGTTAATTAGTGGATTTTTTTCCCTTATTAATAAAAAAGCAAAGGGTGGCTACTTTTGAAGAATCTAAAATATAAGACTTGTTTTCAGTTATTTCACACTTTTTTGTTAAGTACATAATTCCATATGTGTTCATTCATAGTTTTGATGCCTTCAGTGAGAATCTACAATGTAAATAGTCATGAAAATAAAAAGGAAATGCATTGAATAAGGTGTGTCCAAACTTTTGGCCTGTACTGTATGTCATGCAATAAAATGCAAATTATTTATTTAAAAATCATACAATGGGATTTTCTGGATTTTTATTTTAGATTCCGTCTCTCACAGTTGAAGTGTACCTATGACCTCTACATGCTTTGTAAGTAGGAAAACCTGCAAAATTGGCAGTGTATCAAATACTTCTCCCCACTGTAGGTTTGTTCAAAAGATTAGATCTTCTGCTGTCTGCAATATTTTAGGTTTGAGCTTTGATAAGATTCATTCACTCATTAATTCTTTGTGGGTGATAAGTGTATTGTTATTGTAAAATACATGAATATACATGTATCTATGTCTGTACTGATACACACACACACAGTGTTTTTCGTAGCGGGGAGTTTTACTTGTGTACTGTATTTGCCTGCTTGTCACATTTTGTCAGCCAGTTCAGGGACTCAAACCGGCAGCTTGTCAGTAATAAGCCTACTTCTCGCTTCTTAATGCCTCTCGCACCTCTAAACAACTTTTAAGAAAAAGTCTTTATTTAGGCTTTACTGTCTGAGGGTGGATGATGGTTCCTCATTCACAGTTTCACTTCATGTTGTTGCAGACAGAAAATAACCAAACCACAGCTCACTTGCCAGCTGGCCAAACTTTTTATCAGATTAAGAAAAACAGTTTGTCCCAGTTTCTAATCTGTGAAACCTAGACGTACGGTTTTTAAATGTCTCATATCATATTAAAATATTCAATAAATTATTAAACAGATCTTTTGATTTTGGTTCAATATCCTCTAATAGTCATATGGCTCACAAGGCAAATCCATACATCATGTAAGCTCATCAAATAAAGAGCCACTGAACATTCAAAAAAAAAAAAATCACAAATTAAATCTATCCTAAATTCCATTGACAGCAAATGCGTTTGGCTGCTTGTGTGTTCTGGTTAACCCATGAAACTTGGCCTCCTGTTTTGATTGTGAGTTAGATTTTAGGTAATTTTTCAATGTAGGCAGAGGGGCCGGATGTTAAGCACCTGAAACTGTGAATGTCTGAGATCTAACATCTCAACTGCTGGGCTTGTTTGACTTTTACTAGATAACTGAATGAGTCAGAATGAGTTGAAACTAATTTTTAACTTTGTATTTCTCAGTATTGTTTTTCAATTTCAGTCTTTCTTTTTTTCCCAGTGTGCCGGGACTTTGCTGTGCTGGAGGACCACTGCCTGGCCTATAACCTCCAGGAGCAAGAGTGTAAGAAACTACAAACTAGCCATGTTTTTTGATTTCTTCTTCCCAGCTCCCATGCTTTACCCTTAAGAGACAGTGAACTCTTTGTTTCAAACTGGGGACTCCTGCTTTGCTGCTTTTAACGGGACTGATCTGTGATCAACTTCAGTCGGAGAAAGGCTTGCTGCTTTACTAAGATGAAAAAATGTTTAGAGTTCATACAGATACTGGGCGTCTGTTTAAAGACTTAAGTCATTTATTGTAATGTTTTCTGCATCAGACCCGTTACGTCACTGTGGATGGTTTTTGTCAAGCTACCCTGCTGCATTCGTCCTGTAGGTCGCTTAATAGTGTGACTCAGTGTCAGCGCTATCGAGTCTCAAAGCAGGATCAGCCAGGAATCACCAAGAACTAGTGTATGAAATTTTGTTTACAAATTCAAGGCTCATTGATCAGGGTGTGACTGTGGTGTTCATGTGGGTCCCTGCACATGCAGGAATACCAGGTAATGAGCGAGTGGATAAATTGGCAAAGGAGGCAGTCATGAAGGGAAGTGTAGAACTGAATAGTAAACTATCAAAATCAGAGGGGAAAAGCATTGTGTGGGAAGAAATTTCCAAACAGTGGCAACACTATTTGGAACTGGAGTGTGTACTGTTGTCTGTCATTGTATGTTGCTATGTTATAGCGGTGCTTTTGACGTGGCAGAAAGAGAGACAGGCAGAAATGCAACTGTAGCTAGCCAGTACGGCTCAACAAAAATGGATGCTACAATGAATACTGCTACCACTGCTGCTGATACCGCAAACACTCTTTCCACGACGGCCTGTGATAGCTGCGTCGGTTTTAACGAGGGCAGTGCACTTTTAATCAAGGCAAATAAACAAATAGCAAACCTCAAAGAAGATATCCTACGGCTGTCGGAAGAACTTCGGAGGAAGGACTCCTTATCGTCCAGTTATGTAGACCTGGCCTGTAGACCGTCTCGGAAGTTGGCTTCTCTTGACTCAACCCTGCAGGACACTGTGACATGGGACCCAGCCGCATGTCAGTGGCCCTCTTCGTGCTCTACTCCACTCCATGGGTCAACTTGGGTTGACGTGGTGGTCCGCAGACGCAAGAAGGGCTCCTCTAACTGAACTTTGTCCACCTGACTGTTGTTTTATCAGTACTCCCAGGACCTCAGGTCGTGGTGGAGGACTCGCACTGGTATATAAAGGCTGCTTTCAAAGTCGGACAGTACCCAGTAGAGTTTTTTCCTCATTTGAACTGCAGGTTACCAAAGTTGGTAATTCTAATCCATTTTATTGTATTTTAATTTATCGACCACCTGGTTCTAATAGGTCTTTTTTTCTGAATTTAGCGATTTTCTATCATCCATTATTATGTTGGATAACG